>NC_071255.1:26050189-26350189 GCF_023375685.1 Ictalurus furcatus | reverse complement strand
TGAGACCTTCAGATACGCACATTAATGTCACTGAGCATATTCGAATTTTCTTTTTTCAACCACATTTGGCTGTCATGATACATAATATACTATAATATATCACCTAGGAAATCTGCATTTCATTCTCTTTTGCTTTAGTATGTGCAATAACATGAGCTTTATGTCTGAAATTTGAAATCTATACACCTTTGATGGTAAATGGCGCACTTATATAGCACTCTTATCCAAAGCACTTTACACTGTGTCTCATTCACCCAGTCACACACACACACACACACACACTCACACACCAAGGATAGCAGAGCTGCCATGCAAGGCGCTAACTTACCATCAGGTTAACTTGTGGTTCAGTGTTTTGCCCAAGGACACTTCTGCATGTGGAGTCATGTGGGCCAGGAATTGAACCGCCAACTCTACAATTAGTGGACAACCCGCTGTACCAACTGAGCCACAGCCGCCCATTGATGCATACACAGGTCTATTAAAATGGGAGTATTGATCAGGATCTGGTTTCTGTTGCATACTACTTGACTACTTGTTTCCATTATTTGAACTTACAACTTTACAGCATGGACAGTTTGCTTGCAAAAATTCCAGAGTGGACTTTTTTCAGATAAAATAATTCAGTAGATGAAATAATAGATTTCACATTCTAAACTATAATGGGAAAATGTATAGATATAATTCTATAGGAATGTAACCAGGACTGTACACTGAGTTGGCATACTATTAGTTAATATAAAGTTGTACCTAATAAACTGGCAATGTAGATTTCATATGGACTAAGAACTTTTAGTTGTGACACTGAACACATGGCTAATGATACTGACTGCAATGTAGCTGTACTGATTAAATGGCAGAGAGAATAGTAAGGGTAGAAACAAAGTAAAACATTTTGCCTGAAATAAAAGTGTGAGAGAATATGAGATTTGGCATTTATAAGTGTTTAATTAAATTTCTTAAAATGTAGTCATCTGAATGGCCTAGCCCAGTGGTTTTCAAAGTGGGGGCTGCGGCCCCCTTGGGGGCCGCCAGGGAGAGCCCGGGGGGCCTCAACAATTTGATGTGAAAAATAAATAAATGTATGTTTTCTCTTTCTCACTCTCAGACACACACACACACACACACACAAACACACACACACACAATCAATTCCTAATGTAATGTAAAGATGTAAGATGTAATTATTAATAAAAAAGGGAGATATATTCAGAAGTGTGTATTTTTAATGTGTTTTAAAGACATCTCGCAAAAGGGGGGCCTTGGTCAAATTTTAATGCCATTTGGGGGGCCTTGCCCTGGAAAAGTTTGGGAACCACTGGCCTAGCCTATCAAAATCTTAAATGCCTAAACTGAGCTCATCACTGGTCAGTGATGGCTGGTTGTTATATTAATTGTGAGGTTAAAAGCTAATATCTGTCAATAGCGTGACAGTAAAACTGTGAGGTCTCACTGATTGCATAGTGTGATTCATTCAGTTTCTTTATACCCACAATGGTATTTCACATGTGCCTTCTTAATCAGTGCTGATGACGTGTTATGGATGTATTAGCAAAGCTGGCTGCAGGAAAAATATAATCTACAGTGCAGACAAAATCTTGTGGGTGTTTTCTAGTGTGTAATCACCTGCCAGGATTGTCACTGATTGTCTGCATGGATCTACAGTATTGGCTGGAAAGAATGAGCCAGTCAGAGAACAGTTGAGGATGTGCTTTTCAATGGTTTTATTTAACGAGGTAAACAGGACAAAAATGCAATCCAAAAACATAGTCAAGAAAACATGCCAAGGTGAAGTGATGAGCAATCAGCATTAGTGTTCCTGTTTTGCTTGGTTCTATGAGAGTTGAAAATAATCCATGTTAAAAAAATTTGTTAACAGCACAACTGCCAAAATAAAACCTTATATTGATGTCTTTTTATCTTTAAAGTCCTGATAGTTCATTTACAGCAGTCATCTTTGGCACTGATACTAAAAAAAGAAGGGCAAATTTCAATCTGTATGTCACTGTACTGGAGATTAGCTCATCACTGACTTCTTTGCAGGAAATACAGAGGGCCCTCCTCTGTGTCTCTGGGGTGTTCCTTCATGCATGTCATCAACATCATCCCCTCCAGTCTCTCTATACCAGTGGATCTTAACCTGGGGGTCGTGACCCCCTGGGGAGTCGTAAAGCGGTAGCAGGAGGGTCGTGGGAAAATGTTATTTTAAACAATTGTAAACAGAGGTTCACAGAGAAGCCAAAAAAAACATTGTCATTCTTAAAAGTGGGTTGCACTCGCAAAAGCTTAAGAACTACTATTCTATACTGATTCATTTCCCCCACTCTGAGCACTCTGTCTCTGGAGTAGTGTGTGTGTGTGTGTGTGTGTGTGTGTGTGTACTTGCTCTGGCAGTGATGATGGAAACTTGATTTGGATCCTGCAAAGACTACCCACCCTCCGTCCAGTAGAGTGACAGTGTCCTCCTGTGGAGGTTGCCTCTGCATTATTGGTTCACAACACAGGTGCTAAGAGCTCAGATGGATTTATTGGTGGATGAATTTGGGGTGTGCTGCTGCTGAGAGTGTGGGCTGTGCTGGTGGGTAGTTGTATTGGCAGGCTAATATACTGATAATGATGAGGAGAATGAAAGAGACCTATTTGGTGTAATTCTCTGTGTTGTGCCTAACAGATGTTCATCCGTGGACAGTTTAATAAGAGACATCAGTGAGAGTGTTAGATATGAGTGCTATTGGGAGCTGCAGTACAAAACAGAATACAGACATTTATAGTTTTGAGTCTGTAAGAGAGCATTTAACACTTTTGTGAAGGGAAAATTGCTGCCTAACCTCATACGAATAATTTTAAAACAAACAAACAAATAAACAAAAAAACAAAACAAATAGCCCAAATTTAAAGTTCACCATTTTTAATACTTTACCATACACTTTCAAAACCCAGCATTCATAGAAATGTCACTGAATGTATAACAAAGCAATGTCTATGTTTTCACCTCAGTGCTGATGGACGGCATAGAGGTGCAAAAATCAAATGTGTGACTCTTTAAATTGCGAATAATGTTTGAGGAAGGTCTGGTAAACAGCTATAGCTAAAAAAAAAAATCTGTCTGAATGTCTAAAAGAGCAAATGAAAAAAAAAAAAAAGATGTAGGGTTTTAAGCACACATGGTGACTTCAAGTTTAATTAAATGTTTGAGACCTACAATACATAAAAGCCTCATTGCTTCTGAACCCCTTTATGTTTTGCATGAAACTGCTGTCATTTCTACAGTAACATACATTATCATGATACATTTTTATTGGGATAGTCCAGTGTGGAATCTGCATCTGCAAGCTATCTTTAGACTGTCATTCATTAAGCATTTATCAACTGATTCTCAATAACATAACTGATATTTATTTATCTTTCAGTAATGTATCATAAATGTATCAATACAGTCCATGGGAACTGGATTAGGGATGAGTTGATATTTGCATATTTGTTTATTCAAGCATTTGGGAATAATTTTTTCTTAGGTAAAGGAGCAGATCTAGAAGCCTCACAGGCATTGAGTGTTGTGGTGAACTGGGAAGTTTCATGTGTTCACCTAGGTTTGTTGATGGTGGAGTGGCTGTCCGCCTTATGTCCCAGGGCGTCCTCACAAAACATTCATGTGAAAAATGAGTGAATTTTCCTGGTTACACAATTGCATTATTTGACCATTAGCACATTTATAGAATAGATTTATTTAGAATTATACTATTCATTGTTACTCAGATGAGGATGGTTCCTCTCAAGGTTTCTTCCTCATACCATCTCAGGGAGTTCTTCCTTGCCACCGTCAAGTGGTTTTTTATTGTTATTTCACCTATATACAGCTGGTATAGTACACAGTGAAACAAAACAACATTCCTCCATGACCATGGTGCTACATAAAACACCACACTAACCACATGAGAAGACACAGAAGTAAAAAAAGACCTACACATTCTACATAAAGTGCACGTGTAAACAACACAAGACAGTACAGTAACTACTACATCAGTACAGTGGGCAGAGTAAGTGACAGTGTAGCGCCAACCAATACACAGTTCTAGTATGGAAATATCCAATATAACAGGTAGTACAAAAAGATATAACAATATAATAAAAAATAAAAAAGAAATTTAAAAATGTTGTGAATATAAACATAACATACTATGACATAGTATTCAGCAGGTTAGTTTATACCCAGTGTTGTTTAAGTTACTCAAAAAAAGTAATCCACATCAGATTACTAATTACTACTTTAAAATTGTAATTTGATTACATTATTGATTACTGCATGTAAAAAGTAAACAGATTACTAATTACTTTAGTTTCATGTTACTTTAAAAACCTATCAAACCTACAAAAATACACTACAAAGTGAAACTCATAGTTCTTTCAGTAATTTTAGCATGTGTCAATGTATGACATGATCAGAAAAAGTTGGATTTATCATGAAACTTGCCTCGGGTGTTGTCACTGTTTGTAGAACTACCAGACTGATAAAATATTAAACTTTTATAACTAGGCTAGTTTGGTGTTGTTAGCCAAGAGGAGGCACAACTAAGCTATCATTGTCTGGGTTTAGCTGTTACAGTCCCATGCAAAGTGCATTAACTTTCCTTATGCTCTACTCATATCATGTTCATGTAAACTGGAACTCATATAGACATTTACACACCTAGATTTCCTGCTCAGCATGAGAGGATATTACTGTTTCAGTTTCAACTCCTTTACTGGATTAAAAAAAATAAAATAAAATAAAAAACGGCGTTTATCCATTTTTTCTCACACTGACTGTGAGCTAGCATTTAGCAGAATTGAGAGCTGTCAGCCAATAAGACACGAGTGTTTCCACGTATTCACCTGTAAACCCTGTCTGATTGATCTCGCCTCCATTCCCTGAAGATATTAAATTACAGGCGGTCTTCTTTTACTGATGTTCAGTTACGCAATGACAAACTGCTCCAAGTGGAGAATTATTCGGGGCTAAAGAAAAAATCTTTAGGGCAAAATGTGACATAATTTTATTAACATCAGTAACTGTAATCAAAATACATAAATTTAAATGTAATGCGTTACATTATTGTGTTGTCAGAAAACGTAATTAGATCACAGTTACATGTTACTTTGTAACACCAACTCTGCTTATACCATATGTGGACATAGCAGTTATTGCGGTAGCAGCCAGGTAAAGAGTATAGTAGTGACAAGAAATTGAACATAATATTTTTATAAGTACAGTAGCAGCAAAAATACAGGTTGTCAGTACAGAAATGTTGCAAGGGGAGTGAGATGTACAAAAATTGCAAGGGGAGTGAGATGGTGTTCAGTATGTGTGTGTGTGTGTGTGTGTGTGTGCACATGTGTGTGCGTGTGTCAGTCCAGTCTCTGATGAGTCTGATGGCTTGGAGGAAGACGCTGATACACATTCTGGCCGTGAGGGCCCGGATGCTTCGGTACCTTTTTCCAGATGGCAGGAGGGTGAAGAGTGTGTGTGAGGGGTGTGTGGGGTCATCCACAATGCTGGTGGCTTTGCAGATGCAGCTTGTGGTCTAAATGTCTATGATGGAGGGAAGAGAGACCCCAATGATCTTCTCAGCTGTCCTCACTATCTGCAGGGTCTTGCAATCCGATATGGTGCAATTTCCAAACAAGGAAGTGATGCAGCTCCTCAGGATGCTCTCAGTCATTCCTCTGTATAATGTGGCGAGGATGAGGGGTAGGAGATGGGCTTTTTTCAGCCTACGCAGAAAGTAGAGAAGCAGCTGGGCTTTCTTGGTTATGGAGCTGCTGTTGAGGGACCAGGTGAGGTTCTCCGGCAGGTGAACACCAAGGAATTTGATGCTCTAGATGATCTCCATGGAAGAGCTGTCGATGTTCAGCAGAGAGTGGTTGCTCCCTGCTCTCCTGAAGTCAACAGCCATCTCTTTTGTCCACAGTCACAGACAGGTTGTTGGCTCTGCACCAGTCCGTTAGCCACTGCACCTCCTCTCTGTACGCTGACTGTACTCAGTGTGGTGGTGCTGGAGATGCTGTTCCTGTTTCGGACTGTCTGAGGTCTCCCAGTCAGGAAGTTCAGGATCCAGTTGCAGATGGAGGTGTTCAGGCCCAGTAGGTTCAGCTTTCCAATCAGGTGCTGAGGAATGACTGTGTTGAATGCTGAACTGAAGTCTATGAACAGCATTTGAACATAGGTGTCCTTTTTGTCCAGGTGAGTGAGGGTCAGATGTAGGATGGTGGTGATGGCATCATCTGTTGAGCAGTTGGGGCGATATGTGAATTGGAGGGGGGTCCAGTGAGGGGAGGCAGCAGGGTCTTGATGTGCCTCATGATGAGCACTTCGAAGCACTTCATGATAATGTGTGTGAGTGCAATGGGACGGTAGTCATTGAGACAGGACACTGAAGACGTCTTCGGCACAGGGACAATGGTGGTGGCCCTGAAGCACTTTGGAACGACGGCAACAGTCAGGGAGATGTTGAAGATGTCAGTGAGAAAATTTTAAATCTATATCCTGAATATTTGTATTTCTGTAAAGCTGCTTTGGGACAATGTTCATTGTTAAAAGTGCTATACAAATAAAACTGAATTGAACTGATAGCCTCTAGATGAGCTACTATACAATTTTAAAAGTGCGGCCATCTACTCTTAAACATATATGCTGTATTGTGTGATAGTGAGAGGCAGAATGTAAATGAGTAAAGTTGTTGTGATATTTATTAGGATTAATCCAAAAATTATAGTCATTTTGGTTCATAGTGAAGTAAAAAAAAAAAATAGAAGCAGGCAGAAACAAACATGGAATAACCAAAATGTAAATAATAATAAAAAAAAAACTATACAAATGACTGAGGGTCAAAACCAGGTGTACAGAAATTAGGAAACCAGGCTCAGACTTAACAACACAAATGCAAATAAGATTTCTCATTGAAAGAAAACAGCAGGGTTTAAATAAACAAATGAATCAAGATCGAAACAGGGAACATTTGGATACAATTAGGAAATACACAAATGACAGGGGCTGAGACAGATCAAGAATCAGAAAGAGACCTGAATGACATGAAATATAATAAATAAATAAATAAATAAATAAATAAATAAATGATGTATTGTTTATTGTGCTCTGAACTGCACCACTTACTGGGAGGGGGAATTTGTGACATACAGAATCATGGAATTCATAGTTTCTCCCATGCTATTAAGATAAGCTTTGATTGAACAAAGCTTGATTCATTCTGTTGCTCTTATTATCCAGTTTCTCTACTATCAAGGGTATGTGACTCTTTCTGTTTAAAAGGCTGGCCAAGGTACTTGTCTCTTAGCAACTCTTTTCTCAAGTATTTGTTTCATTGAATCAGATGGTGCTTGCTAAAAGCAGGGTCTTTTTTAAATGTTTGGTGGATGTGTAGTATTGTGTACAGTGTAGTAGATAGTATTATTATTACAGTCCTTTGGACTATTGCCATGAAATGGACAGATGAACTTTTGGGTTCTTTAAAATCAATGTAACAAACTAAAGCACTAGGCTGTACACAGAAATATAAGGCAGGCAAAGGGCGAGGTGATCAGCAGCCATAAAGTAGACAAGACTAAATCAGTAAAAATGAAGTAAGATATGAACAAAGGCTTGGAATCATCATAGACAGGATTGTGGAAAGTAACACTGAGAGTTCGCATATGTTAATGTGAGCAGTAGAAATTGCAAAAAAGTAAGTGTCATTAGGTGTCATAGGTGCATTTGTTGGCGGTCATGTGATGAGCTCATATGTTGAGGACCAGAGGAATTGTAGACATGGACTTGACAACTTTTGAGGTAGAGTTCTCGGTAGGCAGAAATGGCATATAATCTCACCCTAAAAGATAAGGTTTATTGTTTTTTAAATCATCTAGGCCAACTCCCTACTGTAAGTACAGTATATTGTGACACTGTATTTATATATACATTTCACTGGTAAATCATTCAGCAGATCATTAAGCTATGCAGCCAAAGATTTGGCTAAATATATTTGTCTTTAATTGTTTGTTAATTGAGACATGAACTATCTGTTTACTAATAAAATAAAAAAAATTCCAAGCAAATTCTTGTATATTATTTCAGTAAATATTTTTAAACAATTTCTTTTAGCTAGAATTTTGATTCAAACTTAGGTTGGGTTTAAGTAAATTTTATTCAAAATATCAAATATTTATTTACATTCCTTCTGTAGATAGTTGTCACGAATCGTGACGGAGCAGAGATAGGACGGATGCAAGTGCAGTATGAACGGTTGTTTATTAGAAAGGGAGACAGGCAGACAAATCCAAAACGTGATCCAAAACGTAATCCAAAAACATGCAAGAGGTCAGGCGATTGGCAAACAGGCATACACGGGGCAAGGCAGGAATCTAGGTTGATAAACAAAACAAGAAACGAACTATGACGAGGGACTGGAAGCGGATAATCCAGCGCGAACAAACTTTAAACATGGACTACGACTACGACTACGACTACGACTACGACTACGACACGAACTAAACTGCCGCTAAGGTATTATTATTATTAATCTTCCGCGTTGAGTGCTGGGAGGCGCGCGGTATATATGCGGACATAATCAGCGTCTAAACTGCTTGCAGCTGAGAGCAATACAGACCCACGTGAAATCCCAGCCAATGACAGAACAGGGAGGAGACATGACAGAAACATAAACAAAACACACGTGTCCAGATGTCATTACGGTCAACAACGGAAAAACAGGTGCTCGCGCATTCGCGCTTAGAGCACGCTGCTTAAAGGGGGAATCGTGACAATAGTACAAAGATGCCTCAAACAAAGATTTTTGTTTGAGGAAAAGACCCTTTCTGAGAGAAGATCTGTCCTAAGAGAACATTGCAACTTAATATTCTTGATATAGTATCCCTCAATGTGTGGTTTGTTATGTTCTGCGTGAACACTGGTTGCTGGATTTCAGAACATTGTCCTGTTTTTGGTATTTTAAATCTTTATTTATATGTGCTTTTAGCACATTCCCATTTAAGGGTCTCTGTTGTCCTCAAAAGTATCACATATGTCTACATATGTCTTCATTGCTTTCAGAGCTCTGCTTAGACATCCAGCAATAATATATGCTGCGATGGAGCCAGAGCTTGTTGTTGTCACCTGCAGCACTGTCTTGTTTAATTTACTTACACTGTCTTACACATATCATTATAGCATGTGCAAAGAACTATTCTAGAAAAGATACAATTAGCTAACAATTTAAGATATTCCTGGCTTCCAGTATACATATAACAATAGCTGCTTGTGTCCCTAAAAGAGTAGTTAATTTTACAAGTCATAAAATAGAATCATCCATAATGAGACCACTTTCAACAAACATCTCAGTGGGTGCTTCACTGAGCAAATTTAGGAAGTTATTGGATTTCCATTTGGGAATCTTAAAATGAAGATATTAGGGTAATTTGTCCAAAAATATGCCAATAACTTTTGTCTATTTTTGTCAAAAAGATTAATTTTCAACTAAAATTAAATACAAAATAGCTGTTAAAGTGAACACTGGGTGGTATGGAATGTAGTGGGAAATGCATGCCTTGTGAAGGATTTAAACCAGGATGGCTGAAACGTTGTGAAATCAGACATACTTGTTTGTCACGTGTGCATTGAAGAGATTACATGCAGTAAAAGCAAGCATTACTGCAAGCCACTGTACAGATATGCATTAAACTAAACCTGTGGGTGTGGCTTTTTTGCACTACAATTAATTGCCAAGTTTTTGAAAGACAAGACTTTAGATGTGTATTCTCCTCAGAGAAGACGTCTGGCCCCTTGAGACTAGAATAGTCTGGAATATAATAGGGACAATAAGGATATTGTCCCTATTGTTTAACAGTTCCAAAAGAAGTGAATGCACATATGTGAACAGCCTTTAGTGTATCTAAAAGAAATGCTCCAGCAAACAATGCTGTAAAACTGTCAGAGAAGGAGGAACTGAACGGAGTTCAGAACTACATGCAGCTGTACTCAAGCTTGAACTGAGCTGAGAATAACACAATCACTTTCTGACATGAAACAGGCACAACATGACAAAGAACTGAAGACATTTTCAATGTAACAAAGTTTTACAAAGATGACATTTGGCATAAAAGACAAAATAGGACAAAAATAGGCCTGCGAATACATGGTGAGAGTTGGGTAGTAACGTGCTAAATTTACTTCATTATATTTACTTGAGTAACTTTTTGGAAAAAAAAATAATAATTTAAAGAGTAGGTTTAACTGGCCATACTTATAATCTTACTCACAGAAATGCACTTTTACTTTGCTACATTCAGTGGTGTCCCTTTGTTTCTGTTAAATGTTACTGAATATATAATAGTTTTAATAATTATTTTATATCACATATAATGAGGTCGCAAGTGTCACGATTACTACAGCTTGCCTTGTCCAAAACACTTGCTAAATGTAGTTAACGTTAACCCACTCTCTGTATTTTATCATGGTGAATAGCTGTAATGCTACATTATCGTTAACTCTCAAAAAGGGAATGGGAGTGTCTAACATTATTGCGAGCTGTATGCTAAAGTAATGTTATCAACTCAGGTGAGCGTCTAGGTTAGCATCACTCATCCCTACTGTGTTAGGTGACAGCATCCACCTAGCTAACCCTCACTCAGATAAGCCTAATCCTAAACCACAGATAAGGCGCAGACCCAGAGAATTATACAATAACCTCAGTCCACATTTCACAGCCAACATAAACACGACACTAATAGTATAACTCCAACACTGAGGAAGCAGTACATAATATTCACTTTTGAAGCCGTTGCGATAGGTAATCTTAATTATCACTCGCTGAGTTATTGTTTTCCAGTGAATAAATTTTTGACAGCACCCTGCCTAAATATCACAAACTCAGCCAGGCATTTTCAGTAGCATTAACGCTAAATAGTGATGAACGCTAACTTACCTGCGTTCATTTCATTTCCTTGCCTCCAAAACTGCAACCTCCACGTGAGGTGAAATCAAACAGTCCGCAGTGAGTTGATTTGACCCAGGCATTTGGGCTGATGTGTTGGGGTGCATTGATTTAACTGTCAGTGAAAATGACCCAGCCACTAATTTAGGTTGGGTTACATAAAACTACCTCAAAACTACCCAAGACTGAGGAAATAACCCAATTAAATGACCCAAAAGGCTCAACCCAGCATTTGGGTATAAAAAATAACCCAGCATTTTTCAAAGTGTAGATCATTGGTTTTCTTGTGCCAGCATATAACAGTTTAGAGGTATATCATTGAAAGAAATGAAAAGGTATTCAAATACAAATTATACAAACAGATTTCTAAATTTCTATATTTCCATTTTCTGTTTTAAAATCTTTGATATACCATATGTAGGCTACCACACCTCTGAGCGCATCACAATATCTGTATTCTGTATTACTGCACAAGGTTTTAAAACAAGAAAACTGTTGCACTTTAATACACAATACGTATCATGATATATTTGTATAGGCTGCCTCACAAACAATACAGTAGTGTTACATTTTGAAAAAACTAAAAGATTAAAAAATAATAAACAAATATATTTTATTGTTATATTTAATAATATATATAGTTAAAATGTATTTTAAAATATTTAACACTGAACCACAGAAATATCAGTTTCCAATCAGTTTGGAAACTTTTTTCTAAAAAAAAAAAAAAAAAATGGTCCCAAGTAATGGTCCAAAAATAAAATAAAAAATTCCTACTACTACTACTGCTACTACTAAAAAATAATAATTTCTAAAAAACAAAAAAACAAAAACAAAAACAAAAACAACAAATGAATAAATTCTGTGAAATTCTCCATTTACAGTACAAATCTCCTGGGAAGCTTGCCAGGTGCTTTCCGAACCACTGACCTACTTTTCCATTCACAGAATAAATTGCCATGCTCAGGAGTGAAAAAAAAAGCATCAGGATGACGATTCATTTATCAACACATTAGAACAAATTAGTATGATTCTGCTACACAACTCATACACTCCTTGTTGGAAAGCTCAAAGACTACCCAACATCTACAGTGAGGGAAAGAAGTATTTGATCCCCTGCTGATTTTGTACGTTTGCCCACTGACAAAGAAATGATCAGTCTATAATTTTAATGGTAGGTTTATTTGAACAGCGAGAGACAGAATAACAACAAGAAAATCCAGCAAAATGCATGTCAAAAATGTTATAAATTGATTTGCATTTTAATGAGGGAAATAAGTATTTGACCCCCTCTCAATCAGAAAGATTTCTGGCTCCCAGGTGTCTTTTATACAGGTAACGAGCTGAGATTAGGAGCACACTCTTAAAGGGAGTGCTCCTAATCTCAGCTTGTTATTTGTATAAAAGACACCTGTCCACAGAAGCAATCAATCAATCAGATTCCAAACTCTCCACCATGGCCAAGACCAAAGAGCTCTCCAAGGATGTCAGGGACAAGATTGTAGACATACACAAGTCTGGAATGGGCTACAAGACCATTGCCAAGCAGCTTGGTGAGAAGGTGACAACAGTTGGTGCGATTATTCGCAAATGGAAGAAACACAAAAGAACTGTCAATCTCCCTCGGCCTGGGGCTCCATGCAAGATCTCACCTCGTGGAGTTGCAATGATCATGAGAACAGTGAGGAATCAGCCCAGAACTACACGGGAGGATCTTGTCAATGATCTCAAGGCAGCTGGGACCATAGTCACCAAGAAAACAATTGGTAACACACTACACAGTGAAGGACTGAAATCCTGCAGCGCCCGCAAGGTCCCCCTGCTCAAGAAAGCACATATACATGCCCGTCTGAAGTTTGATAATGAACATCCGAATGATTCAGAGGACAACTGGGTGAAAGTGTGATGAGACCAAAATGGAGCTCTTTGGCATCAACTCAACTCGCCGTGTTTGGAGGAGGAGGACTGCTGCCTGTGACCCCAAGAACACCATCCCCACCGTCAAACATGGAGGTGGAAACATTATGCTTTGGGGATGTTTTTCTGCTAAGGGGACAGGACAACTTCACCGCATCAAAGGGACGATGGACGGGGCGATGTACCGTCAAATCTTGGGTGAGAACCTCCTTCCCTCAGCCAGGGCATTGAAAATGGGTCGTGGATGGGTATTCCAGCATGACAATGACCCAAAACACACGGCCAAGGCAACAAAGGAGTGGCTCAAGAAGAAGCACATTAAGGTCCTGGAGTGGCCTAGCCAGTCTCCAGACCTTAATCCCATAGAAAATCTGTGGAGGGAGCTGAAGGTTCGAGTTGCCAAACGTCAGCCTCGAAACCTTAATGACTTGGAGAAGATCTGCAAAGAGGAGTGGGACAAAATCCCTCCTGAGATGTGTGCAAACCTGGTGGCCAACTACAAGAAACGTCTGACCTCTGTGACTGCCAACAAGGGTTTTGCCACCAAGTACTAAGTCATGTTTTGCAGAGGGGTCAAATACATATTTCCCTCATTAAAATGCAAATCAATTTATAACATTTTTGACATGCGTTTATCTGGATTTTCTTGTTGTTATTCTGTCTCTCACTGTTCAAATAAATCTACCATTAAAATTATAGACTGATCATTTCTTTGTCAGTGGGCAAACGTACAAAATCAACAGGGGATCAAATACTTTTTTCCCTCACTGTACATCATTTCTATCATCTTTTCTTTGTGTCTACACTTATTTCTGTGAATTACTGAGCTGTTTGGTCCTCAGCATAAATGTCTTGCTAAAGACAGCTGTGAAAAGCTTTGCTAGCCTAAGGCTCAAGCAGGAAAAATACCATTTTCTCCAGAAATACTGTCTGCTTGAAAAGCAATGTAAACAAATTCCCTGTATGAAAAATGAATGGCACAGATTCTATTAAAAAGTGAGAGTGCCAAATGTTTTTTATTTTTTAATTTTTTTATAATTAATGAAATATTCTATCTATCTATCTTATGTTCGCACCCCCTGTACAGGCAGGCACAACTAATTCTTCTCTGGGCAGAGGGAAAGTTTTTGTCAGTGAGTGCAATGTACATACTGGGCAATTGGAATGTGGGGGCAGACATCGTGTTGAGGCAGGGGCTGCGGCCCAGGGATTGTGGAGCTGAGGCTCCACAAGTGGAGGAGTCCATATGGCGGAGGTTTGGCCAAGTGGAAGTGGATGTGTTTGCCTCCAGCTCATTTATCACCTTTGGCCGGAACTATGGAAACTATGGGTCTGGCCCCTGAGGGGCACCAGCTCATAGATTCTGGTCTCACAACTGAGGTTGTAGAGACCATGTTGAATGCTAGAATGCCATCCACAACGAAATTGTATGCACTCAAGTGGCAACTTTTTGTCTCGTGGTGTGAGGAATGTCACCGAGACCCAGTGAACTGCACAATAACCACAGTCCTGGAGTTCTTACAAGGACATTTCTCAGCGGGGTTGGCTCCTCCTATAATCAGGGTCTACATAGCCACCATTTCGGCCAGCCACACCCCTATTGATGGAGCCTCTGTGGGGCAACATCCTTTAACTTCGAGGTTTATGCGTGGTGTCAGGCGGCTGAGGCCCATCTGCAGACCACTCATAGTTTCCTGGGACCTTTCTGTGGTCCTGGAAGGTCTGTCAGGTGCTGCATTTATGCCTTTAGAGTGAGCCTTTGAGAAGCCTCAGACTCTAAAGGTAGCTATTCTGCTGGCCCTGACACCTCTCAAGCGAGTAGGAGATCTACAAGCTCTCTGTTGCCCCTTCCTGCCTTGACTTTACCCCTGGATTAGCCAAGGCCTTCATGTATCCTATCCCAGATTATATTCCTAAAGTGCTTACATCTGCTGCCCAGCCAGTGGTGTTGCAGGCTTTCTGCCCTCCTCTGTTCCTCATACCGGAACAAGAGAAATTGCACTGACTGTATCCCGTAAGGGCTCTTTGTACTTATGTCCACCGCTCCGGCCAGAGGCGTAAGTCAGAGCAGCTACTGGTTGGCCTTGGCGGCGAGAGTAGAGGTGATGCTGTGTCGAAGCAGTGCATCTCTAATTGGATAGTGGAAGCAATCTCTATTGCTTATGAGGTGTGCGGTCTCGCTACGCCTCTGGGCATGAGGGTCACTCCACTAGGGGGGTCGCCTCCTCGAAGGCTTTGTCCAAAGGGGTGTTGTGGCATGGTGGACTACACTGCACACATTCATTCAATTTTACAGCCTGGATATACATTCTGGCCCTGGCTCAAGTGTATTGCAGTACCCTGAACAGGCCATACCCTTAGTATAATGGAGTGGGTATTCTCGTTCCCACAGCATTCAGCTAACGCAACGTGGAGTTCCCTTTGAAAGGGAACGTCTGGGTTATTCATGTAACCCTGTTCCCTGTGAAGGGAACGAGACGTTGCGTAGCTTTGTCATACTGGGGCATGCCTGTGAATTGCGTCTTCGCTGAAGATAATAGAGGCTGATCGCGCGGTTCACAGGTGTCGCGTGTTTATATATCATGCGACACACTTAATTGCCACATCACCTGATCATGGCAGGCCTATAAATAGGCATGATGTTACACAAGCTTCAGATACCGGTCACGCGCAAGGGTGCTTCCCACAGCGTTCAGCTAACACAATGTCTCATTCTCTTCTCAGGGAACAGGGTTACATGCGTAACCCAGTTTTCTTGAGATCTCGACTTAATTTTCTCGTGATCTCGACATAACAAAAGTTGTTTTCTCATGATCACGACTTAATTTTCTTGTGATCTCGACATAACAAAAGTTGTTTTCTCATGATCAAGACTTAATTTTCTTGTGATCTCAACAGAAAAGTTTTTTTTATCGTGATATTGACTTAAATTTCTCGTGATCTTGACATAACCAAAAGTTGTTTTCTCACGAAAATCTGGCGCTTTGTGAATGGGATTGGTGTTACATGCACGTTGGTATCTTCACATCATAAATGTAATAATAGCCTGCTGTAGAGATGGACTTTATCTCCACATTAAGAGAGAGGAGTGTCCCCTTCTCAAGTGTGAGACACTAATGTGGAAGTCGTCAATCCTGCAGGGATGACGTATTTTTCAGACAGAAGTTAGCATCACCCTGGTTCCCTCGACAAAAAGTCAATATGATTTTCCCATTAGCTTTTGGATTGTCATTTGGAAAATAAGCTCTGTGACCAACAAAAGTTTATGATTCTTACATGTTTCGTTCATTAAGATAAGATTCATAAGATTTTGAAGCCTATACACTCGCCAGAAGTAAAAAGCTAATGTTAGGCTATAAACAAAATACACCACAGTCGCATGACTTCAAAGTCACCACGGCTACGCTTCCGACAACTCTTTCAATCTTTATTTTAAAAAACAATACAATTGGGAAGTACAATAAACTGATAAATCTACAAGTTGGAAAGTTTGAGTTGCATGAGCGTGAGTATAAACACAACAAGACTGTAGTAGATGAGATTTCCTGTTCGGCGTGATGACGTTTAATGTCCCCTGACAGCCTCTGTAGTCCTGTTTATCCACTTGTTAGCAAGCGTCTTTTTCAAGACACATAAAAGCTCCTGAGTGGGGTATTACTAATGTATTTTATGGCATAGTATAAAGCATGAACATATCTTGAGCTTGTGTTAACCACAGACCTTAGTTCAGGCATTTAACCAAAAAACCCAGTCAAAAAGCCCATTGACTTCGGGATGATGGATGTCCAGTACATAGGAAAATTAAGTGGAGATCACGAGAAAACAACTTTTGTTATGTCGAGATCACAAGAAAATTAAGTAATGATCAACAAAAAACAACAG
The DNA here is from genome assembly GCF_023375685.1 of Ictalurus furcatus. Classification (NCBI taxonomy): domain Eukaryota; kingdom Metazoa; phylum Chordata; class Actinopteri; order Siluriformes; family Ictaluridae; genus Ictalurus; species Ictalurus furcatus. The sequence goes on along the minus strand of NC_071255.1, from coordinate 26,333,429 downwards.
AAAAAAAATTAATAATACATGTCCGCTTAAGGCTTCCGTAGCTTAGCAACCAAAGCTTATTGTTAAAAAACTATATTACATGGCAGAATAATTGTTTAGTGCACATATTATTAATAATAAATTAAATAATTCATTGAACACTGGATTTTATCATATTGTTTCCACCTTATGTTGTGCCTAAAACACCCCTACCCATGATAAAGTGGAAAATGAGATTCTAGCTGTCAGTTATCATGTTTAGCAGCCTTAGGCTTGAAAACAAGCACAAGAAAAAACTTTAAACATTACATTTACTTAATGTTCATTTGCATGAATAGTTCTCACAGCATAAGCATTCCTTTCTTTTATGTGTAAAGCAATGGAGGAAAGTGCCCTTCTGTAACTGTGGGTACATCTAATGTCCACTGGAAAGATTGTGTCATTGATGCTTTTTCATATAAATATAATTTTTATGGTTAAAATAGGATTGTAAAGCCAAACAATATTTTATTTGTAAATAAGTATGTGAATGTGTGTGCATGATGGCCTGCAGTGGAATGGAGTCCCATCCAGGGTATATTTTCACCCTTGTACCCAGTGCTCCCAGGACAGATTCCAGATCCATGGCTACTGGATAGAGAGAGAGGGAATTTTTTTTTAACCTTTAAAAGAGTGAGCCAACACACTCCCAGTGACAACAGATTTATTACACACGACCTTATAAAATTAGTAATAGCAAGAAAGCAAATCTTTATTACATGATATAAATTCATTCATATTCAGTAACAGCATGTTCAAAGTTGTGGTGGATCCTGAGCCAATCCTGGAAACTCTATAGCAGGAAACACCAGTCCATCACAGAGCACAACGCACACAGACATTCACACACTTATCCACACCTAGGGGCAATTTAAAGTAGCCAATCCACCTACTGGCATGTTTTGGAGGTAGGAGGAAACTGGAGAACCAGAAACTCCACATAGACAATAAACAGTGACCCTGTAGTGCTGAGGTGGCAATGCATCCCTCTGCACCAAAACATTTATTTACCACTTATTATTCATTATGAAAAAGATTAGTACTTGCACATTTCTCAGGGTTAACCTAAGTTTTTACAGGTAGGTTCTCAGCACCTCTGGGTTGTAAATCATCAGGCTGTGTGAGGAGCAGAAGCTTAATAAAGTGTTTCGCTTCACTCTGTCACCTTACTGACCTCTGCATGGTTCTCTCAGAGCAGTCTTGTTGTGATGGTGAGTGACCCTATGGCAGAATTGGTTGACAGCAAAGAGGTCATGTCTCATTTTTATTTTGCTGCTACTAGCTGCTGTGTGGCACGGACTTGTTCAGTTCAGCTTTGCTGATGCTACCCCTAAGACAGAGCTTTAGAACCCTGGATGTAAGAGGGAAACAGAAAAGAATGAAAAGCTACAACTGCTAACTTCACTATTAACCATAACATCAACTGCTCAGGACTTTATGAATTGAGTTTCTGCTAATTTGCAATCATGAGATCATGACTTGGCTACACTTAAAAAATTAGGAACACATGCATAAATGTTTGAAAATGGTTGAAAATACAAAGAAAGAAAACAAATCTTTATTTAAATTCTATGTCATGCTATCTGGTAAAAACATTTCTTTTTAGATAAACCAAAGTTGAACTTCTGTCTCACTTTTTATTGCTTTTTAAGTACTGATAAAAAGTAATAAAAAACTTCCTCCCACATAAGATTTAGTGCCAGAGTTTTAGCACTAATCAAATAGGAAGAAACAACCCTCTAGCAGACTTCCACAATTAACATCCCATAAGCACATCCTCATATGAGTCAGTGGTGAGCTTAATGAAACATCCTCTTAGTGACCTTTATTTACCTCCAGTAAAGTAAGAAATGGTGTGGTAGGCCAACATCCACTCAGCAACTCATCTTCTTTGTGCAAGTAAGCACAAATCTAACTGAATGTCAGGTCACATTATAGGCTGTGGAGACACCATATCAATAGTAATGTAACTATGATGTTTAATGATTGCAGACATACAAGGTTCTCAAGGTCATAGATTGAAAATTGAAAACGATGTTTTCTCTAGTTTTGTAGCTACAGGTAAAACTATGAGAGTCCTTTACTCAGAGTCAATTACAAAATTACCATATGTAAAATGTAATACAATCTTGATAGAGCCAAATTAATTTGGTGAGAACTAAGTGATTCTAAAGAAAAATGCTCACATATATGAATCTTTGAAGCAAGAGGAAAGAATAGGGTTTAATATTTGGCACCTTTAATAGCATTGGGCCAAAGCCTGGACCACCTTATGCACTATAAGTTATGCTCTTGGACTAACAAACTATATGTAGGCCCTGTCAAAGTAAAACACTGTTGAACTTACAGTAAATCCAGGCCCAAAAAAGTAGCATCGGTGGAATATAATGTGGCTGGTAAATGGACAAAAACACTAGCAGTGTGAAAGTTGTAGGCTAGATCAAATGTATTGAGAACCTGCCCTACTGAAGCACATTTAAAAGTCATCACCTGGGTCTCTCTGTCCTCTAACCAGTGCTGCTGATGGGACTGAAGTCACTTCAAGGTGTAATTCATGTTTAATGACTTTATTGATTTTTCCTTTCTCTCACTTTCTCCTTCCTTTTATTTAAGAGTGACATGTACCTACAGTTCCGCAGGAGCTCCACTCTACTATCACTAAATCATAGCAAACAAACCAGGATTTATTTATTAATCAAAGTAATTCATTAGCAAACTGATAAACTAAAAATATTAATAAAAATGCACTCGATGTATAAAAATCATATTTGGTCGCCACTCACCTTTACAAAAAGTCACGGTCAGTGGGAATTCTCATTTTGAATGTCTTTCTTGGTCTAGTCTAAATCTCAAGCAAGAAAAGTTAACACATGAGATTTTGAGAAAAGTTAACACCCGAAGAAGTATGAGACTTAGATATACATAATTGCTTACTTGCATTATTGCTTACTGTTTTTGCTGACTGAAAAGTGCAGCGCGTCTATTTGTTTTTAATGTTGTTACTTTTTATAGCCCCATTTTTAATTAAAAGCAAGGCCAGGCTGAATTATATATCTAATGGTAGCAAGCATAACACCACAAATCCATACACACACACACACACACACACACACACACACGCATACACACACTCTTAATCATGTTCAATTAAGTCTGTAAGAGGCCATTCAGTGTATTGAGTGTACTGAAAGTTCAACTGGAAGAGCAGGGGCGAGAAGCAAAATGACTGCAGAAAGATCGTTAACTAACCAGCTTTTTTGTTATCAGAATAAACGTAGGCATATACTGTTTTATTTCAGATGGTTTTTATGCATAACCAGCATAATATTGTCTTCATTTTGCATTGCTTCATTTGAAACTCAGCTTTTGTGTAAGAGATAAGAGAAAATTACAAACGTTGTGATCATACAAATGTAGATGTTTGTCACTGATAGTAGTGGAGTGAATATCATTGATCTTAAATATATTAAGCAGCTGATGGTATGCTGCTTTGGAAATAATACTGATGTGGTATATTGTCAAAATTGAGACCTACTGAAGCTTTTTGAGATAGTGTTCGACAGTGAGATTCAATGGCTCTTTATATACATGCAGTGAAAATGGTAACACTTTTTTAACAACTGTTCAACTCATAGGGAACTAAGCAGGAATGAATGAGTAGTTCTTCATTAAGAACATTAATATTACGAAGAACTACTAATTAATTACTCAGTAAGTATGTTAGTAGTGTCATGTAATAACGTCAAAGTAATAGAAACTACGTTTCACATCAGCCACTGCACCATGTTACATGTCTCATTCACCTGTTTTACGGTTAGCTCATTAGCACTGGTGTGTATATATAGTCACATTCTGCACTGCACAAGTTGTCTTGCATTGCTTGTCTCAATTGCTTTTCTGTCTCAATGTATCATATTATGCTCGTCTTTGTTCCATGTAAGTCTTGTGTTGTGCTTTGTTTAATACTTTGTTAAATGTTTTACTGAGATCCTGCATTTGCATCCTCCTGTAATCCCCAATGTGACAAGTATGAGTTCACTATTAACTGTGCAGTAATTACTGAGTCTTACATTTCGTCTGAAGAACTAGTAGCTAGCTATGACTCTTTATAATATCTACTATTAATTTCTGTTCACAGCAACTGTCACGATCTTGCCAGCAGAGGGCGCTGCGGCGATGACGTGCACGAGCGGCTGGAGAACGCGTGCATGTGCTTGAAGTGAAAATGGACGCTAAGACTGTGTTTAAAATTGACATGTGCACTTGTTTTGGTTCCTGTTATGTCCCCGCCCGGTTCAGTTATTGGTGGAGGTGCGAGGGTGTGTTGTGAAATGTTACCAGCTGTCAGCAATTAAGGTAATTGGGACTGGTTATTTAAACCCCTCACTTTGCTACGCACAACGGGCAGTATTAGCGTAGAGTAATGACGGATTAAAGGAAAGACGGAATGTATAATGGTGCCAGGCGGTAATATGTCCATGCTCTGTCTAGTTTCCGGTTCCTAGGTTCATGCCATAGTTAGAAGAGTGCTCATGCCATAGTTAGAAGAGTGTTCATGCCATAGTTAGAAGAGTGTTCATGCCATAGTTAGAAGAGTGTTCGTGCAAATAGTTAAATGAGTGTTCGTGCTCTTGTTAAACGAGTGTTCGTGCCTTAGATAAACGAGTGTTCGTGCCTTAGCTAAACGAGTGTTCCTGCCTTAGCTAAACGAGTGTTTCGTGCCTTAAGTGTAAATAAAGACTTTACTCCTGCGCTTACTTCCTGTTTTGAGTCCTGTTTCATAACAGTATACCGCCCCTAACCATGGAAGTAGCAGGAGGGCACCTTATTGGGAGACGCTCGGACTACTGGCCGCGATTCCAGTCCGTGCAGTTCCCACAAAGGTTCGCTGCCAAACTCCCACCAGCGACAGCGGGATTGGGGAGCTACCCGCTGGAATTCCTCTGCAGCTGCCAGGTTTATTTCTGCAGCCTGGCGTATCCCAAGCCTACTAAGACCCGCCAGGGATTGGGCGGAGGAACTAGTGAGTACTGGGTCCCCCGCTCTCCATGACGTCACCCAGTTCGCGGAACTTTTTGTCGAGGAGTTCTATCGGCCAGGACATCTCTGTGGTCTGGATCTGCTGGGGTGGCGGGTCAATGGAAAGCCCCAGCCTGACCCACCCTTCCACCTTTTCTACAAGTGGGTGAACACGCTCGAATCCACAGCTTCGCATCAGGCTCCAGTCGACGTGGTGGAGAGGACACTGAGATGCATGTCTGAGGGCTGTGGGAGGGAGACTCAGCTACAATGCCCTATCTGCAAGAAACTGGGTCTCCAGGAAGCGTTCTTCTGTTCGAAGGAATGCTTCAAGAGTATCTGGCGGGTGCATAAACAACTACACCAGAAAGCCCGGGCAGAGATCCAGCCCAAGGTCAACAGGGTGACCTTGGAGCTCCCACCTGAGGTCAACCAAGTGACTTCAGAGCTCCAGCTTGAGACCGGCAGGGAGGTCTCAGCTCCGGAGCTCAAGCCCGAGGTCAACCTGGCAACCTCTGGGCCTCCATCTGAGGTCAACCTGGCAACCTCAGAGCCCCAGCTTGAGACCTACGGGGAGGTCTCAGCTCCGGAGCTCCCACCTGAGGTCAACTTGGCGACCTCAGAGGTCCAGCCAGAGACCTACGGGGAGGTCTCAGCTCCAGAGTTCAAGCCCGAGGTCAACCTGGTGACCTCTGGGCCCCAGCCCGAGGTCAATCTGGCGACCTCAGAGCTCCGGCTAGAGACCTGTGGGGCGGTCTCAGCTCTGGAGATCCAGCCCGAGGTCAACTTGGCGACCTCGGAGCTCCAGCCAGAGACCCGTGGGGAAGTCTCTGCCACCCAGGAAGCTGTCCCGCTGTCCTGTCCCACTGAGGAAGCTGTCCTGCTGTCCTGTCCCACCGAGGAAGCTGTCCTGTCCCACTGAGGAAGCTGTCCTGCTGTCCAGCCCCACAGAGGACGTCTCTCCGAGCTCCAGCCGTGCAGACGATGTCCCTCCGAGCTCCAGCCCCGCTGAGGATGTCCCTCCGAGCTCCAGCCCCGCTGAGGACATCCCTCCGAGCTCCAGCCCCGCTGAGGACACCGCCCAGCATTCCAGTCCCGTTGAGGACGTCGCCCAGCGTTACAGTCCCACTGAGGACGTCGCCCTGAGCTCCAGCCCTGCGGTTGATGTTGCCCCAAGCTTCAGCCACGCTGGCGATCCTCCGCCTGTCTGCTGCCCGGCGGAAGATGCTGTTTCCTGATACATCAAAAGACAGATTACACAGGGGCCCAGGACCGCTGTTGGAGCGGGGGTGCTCTTTGGCGCTCCAGGAGGAGCACCTTTGGAGGGGGATTCTGTAACGATCTTGCCAGCACAGGGTAATTGGGACTGGTTATTTAAACCCCTCACGTTGCTATGCACAACGGGCAGTATTAGCATAGAGTAATGATGGATTAAAGGAAAGACGGAATGTATAATGGTGCCAGGCAGTAATGTGTCCATGCTCTGTCTAGTTTCCTGTTCCTAGGTTCATGCCATAGTTAGAAGAGTGTTCATGCCATAGTTAGAAGAGTGTTCATGCCATAGTTAGAAGAGTGTTCATGTCATAGTTAAATGAGTGTTCGTGCTCTAGTTAAATGAGTGTTCGTGCTCTAGTTAAATGAGTGTTCGTGCTCTAGTTAAGTGAGTGTTCACGCTCTAGCTAAACGAGTGTTCGTGCCTTAGCTAAACGAGTGTTCGTGCCTTAGCTAAACGAGTGTTCGTGATTTAGCTAAACGAGTGTTCGTGCCTTAGTTAAGCGAGTGTGTCCTGCCTTAGTTGAACAAGTGTTTCCTGCCTTAAGTGTAAATAAAGACTTTACTCCTGTGCTTACTTCCTGTTTTGAGTCCTGTTTCGTAACAGCAACATTCCCAATTGCTATACCATACATTCCTCACGGAGATCTACTACCTTAATATACCTCAACCTCTACCAAAACCTCAATGTCTAAAATGTAAGTGCTTATATGAGTTATAATAGGTTGTTGTTGTTGCTTTATTTGACAGTTTTAAATTGTACAAGAAAGCAACCATCTTGATTATCCATACAACATGTTAAAACTATAACGTAATAAACACAAAAAAGCTGTAGACCTATTTCCGTTGTGGTCTTCAAGGTTTAAAAATGGAATACAATATACAATGGTAAAAACTCTTACACCATCCAGTTTAACACTATTTAGGCCAGTTATAAAAAAGCCATCTTTTCACTGCCTTTCTTAAAACACCTTCAACTTGTATCTGCTTTATAAAACACGGTAAACCATTCCATGCTATAGAGCTATTATATAAAAAGGAATGTTCCCCCATTAAACTCTTAAATCTACAAAGACAAATATTACTCCCCCCTAGCAGAATGACTATGCACATCCCTTACAAAAACATAATACTTTGACAGGTACTTTGGGACACTATTCATAATAACTTTAAATGCTAACAGCAATTTAAGAAAAGTTACTTTTTTGTCCACTTTTAAAAAAACAATGAACAAACTTAAAATAAAAAAAAACCTTAATGTTCATCATTAAGATGCAACTGTGGATGAACTTTCAATATAACCCTGCTCAATTTACAACCCCAATTCCAAAAAAGGGGACACTGTGTAAAATGTAAATAAAAACAGAATGCAATGATCTTCAAATTTCATAAACCCATTATTGTTCATAAACCCATTGTTATTCACAATAGAACACAGAAAACATATCAAATGTTTAAACTGAGGAAATGTACTGTTTTAAGGAAAAAATAAGGTAATTCTTTATTTCATGGTAACATGATCGGGTTCAAATGAACCCTGATGACCATGACCCTTTCAAATGAACTTCGACGTTGCGTTTAGCAAAACACTATGGGAGCGCCTCTCCAGCGTTACCAACTGAAGCTTGTGTAAAATCATGCCCATTTATAGGCCTGCCATGATCAGGTGACGTGTCAATTAAGCGCGTTGCGTGATATAAATATAAATATGGCATCTGTGAACCGCGCCATCAGCCTTATTTTCTTCAGTGAAAGACTGCATGTCGGTTGTTTGTGTAAAGAAACAAAAAGAAGCTTCATTTCCTCTCTATCTTTTCTCAAAATCTCAGAACTTTTCTATCCCTTTAAAAAAAGAGAGGGGGGGCGGGGAAAAGAAATGAGTGAGAGGATTCAGGAAGTGTGTTACGGCTTGCTCCCGTTTCAACATGGGGAATAGTGCACACTTTCTGGGTGAAGTGTTTAGGAGTGTAGCATGCGATGGCAGCCTCGAGAGGCTGCGCATTGTAACGCCTACATCAGGCAGCTCTGCTCGCGACTCGCGCTCTTCTCGGAAGCCGAAGCGAGTTGGGTTTCAGAGCCTCGCGGATCTGGGCCGGCCGCTTCCGAGGCAGCTAGCCGTCTCAGGTTCGGGGGATCTCTTAAGGATCCGGAAGAGGAGCCGGTGATGAGCGCGGCTCTATCTCTTGCTCTGTCTTCCGGGGTCGGCTCTCCGCGGGATTTTGGAGCTCGCATCGCGACTCCTCCTTCCTTCAAGTCAACCATTTGACCTCTATTAGCAAGGTAAGACTGGATCCACTCGTAGGCCTTTTCACTAAACCCCATTACTTTAACTTTCAAAAGCAAAATATCATGATCAACTTTGTCAAATGCCTTCTGCAGATCCAGCATTACCATCCTACATAATTTTCTTTTATATATTTCTTTTCTTATACTGTCCGTTAAGTAAATTAAAGTTGTTTCAGTGCATCAGGTCTCCTCAAAGGAGCACAGGGTGTTTTCATTTAGCAACATGAATAAGTAAATAAATAAATGGATGACAATAACCTACAAAAGTACAAGGCTGTAACGTAGCAGTGAGAATCAAATATTATACTTACCATAGTTTAAAAATTTTTCTAACTAATTTTTTAAATAATAAAATTAATAATGAATCATCACGTGTAACACTGTTCCAGATCATTATTAATTACTGAAAAACAACCCAGTAACACTTCAGTCATAAGTAATGAGTTCCACTTTCTACTTTTATTCTTTAAACTCCTATATCCATATAGTTAAAATACATGCAACATTCTTTATGTAATTCCCATGACTTGGTGCGGCTATGGTACAAAACAGGGCTAACAATTAATTTAATAGATCCATTCTAATTACTTTAAAAAATTAAATAATAATAATAATAATAATAATAATAAACTGAACAAACATTAATATTAGCATACCATTTGCTCATATTACATAAAACACATAAGGAATAGAAAAGCCGTGTCACATTTTTAAACAAAGAAAATCATGAGAAGGTAATGACATGATTTAATTATTTATTTCAGTGTTTTATATTGGTTTTTCTTATATACTTACAGTAATGTTTTAGGCCAGCTATTATTTCATAGCCTAATTGAATCTGTGTAAAGTCCTGCGATCTCCATCATGTTTTTATTCAGAATATCAAATGATTTCAACTTTACTAGTGCTTCCAACGTTGTATAGCTAGTATCAATTTTAGAACGTCAGTTAGTATTTTGTTTGTTAGTATTTTATATTTGATTATAAAATTGATATTAATACTGTATATACTCCTATTATTTATATATTATTATACATTTTGATCTTGTGCTTAGTATAGACAGTTTGGACTGAAGCTGAAGATGTGGACCCGCAGACAGGCCAAACACATGCCCAGGCTATACAAAGACACTTGGATATCACTGCACATTTTTTGAGGCTGTTACATAATTTTATATCAGCACTAAAACAAACCAGATGTGATTCAATTAATTTTGTTATTGCTTTACTGATTAATTAAATTAATTTCTGAAAAAAATGTTTGATTAGCTTTTAGTGTTTCATTTATTGGAAGTAAGGATTTGTTTAGGTTTGACATGTACTTTTGTATCATTCCGGCATATTTCTTGCATCATAGCTGAACTAGAATTATGGGGGACCTTTTACACGGCTTGGGACTACATGATTCTAGTAAATCCAACAGTAAACTACACCAGGGTGGAATCCTGGCTATATTTATAATTAAAACTTTAATTAAATCTAACTGATCAAGTTCCAATATAAATAAAAAATGATTTGCTATAAATAGAGTTCTCATAACTGCCTGCAAATGAAATTGAAAAATGGTTGAAACCGTGTAGAGTTTATTTTATTTCAAGTTTTCAGTTGGTGAACAACTTTTATTATATTTTTGAAGACACTAAAAAAGAACAGCTTAACAAATTCAGACACAAGAACTAACTCTTCTTTCCTGAAATGTATTTTCTTTCCTCTTAGTTTCTTTTTCTCTTTGGAACTCGAATGAGTGTTTGTTGAAGTCTTTCATTAATTGGCTCACTGTCGCAATAGCAGCATAAATTAAGGACTGTTTCATGTAAATTAGATGTATATAAGGATAACTTGGGGTGTATCATATACCTAACATGTAAATAAGGGACTACTGGGTCCACAATGTTGATTCATCATTTGGACTCAAATCACCAAAATTTCAGTTCTTTCTTCATTTCCAATAACAATAACTACTTAATCATTATGTTTCTTTAGTGAAATAATAATAACAAAAAAAAAACCTGAGCTATCCGTAAGTTAATGTGATCATTATTCAGTCAGCAAGAGGCTGATTAACCTGTGAATATCTAATGCTAAAAACATGTACTGTATTGCTGCATATCATCTATATTCAGATAAAGGAAAACTAAATTTATTCATCATTTCAGCTAGTGGAAACCTACAAAAGATTAATAATAATAATCATTAGTAAGTAAAGTAAATTTTATTGATAAAGCACATTTAACACAGCAAAGCTGACCAAAGTGCTGCACAGAGTAAAGAAAAGTAAAATAGGAAATAGAATAAAACCAAATAAAGACAGACAATATACACTAGTCCGTCCATCCATCTTCTATACTGCTTATCCTTTTTCAGGGTCACTGGGAACCTGGAGCCTATCCCAGGGAGCATCGGGCACAAGGTGGGGTACACCCTGGACAGGGTGCCAATCCATCGCAAGGCACAATCACACACCCATTCATACACTACGGACACTTTAGACATGCCAATCAGCCTACCATGCATGTCTTTGGACTGGGGGAGGAAACCGGAGTACCCGGAGGAAACCCCCGCAGCTCGGGGAGAACATGCAAACTCCGCACACACAGGGAGTCGGTGTGGAATCGAACCCCCGACCCTGGAGGTGTGAGGTGAACGTGCTAACCACTAAGCCACCGTGCGCCCACAATAGACACTATTAAAAATTAAAAAATAATAATTAAAATGCTTGGGAGAAGAGATATGCTTTCACCCTCTTTTTAAAAATGGTAATTGAGTGTGCAAGGCGGGTGTCCCGTGGCAGTTGATTCCATAAACGAGGGGCAGAGACTGAAAAAGCTCTATCCCCCTTAGTTTTTAAACAGGATCGAGGGACATACAACAGAAACCTATCAGAAGATCTTAAAAATCTGCTAGCTGACTGTGGTGTAATTTTAGGTACTAAAATTATGCATTAGGTACTGCAAAGCATGGAAGATTTGTCCCTAAGAGCAACATGGTACTCAAAAAGTCAAATAGGATTTTATCTAGTCTTAGACTGTCTATTAAATCTCAGACTGAGTACGGCTGTTTCATTAAGGTTATTATTATTAATGTTAGGAATTATTTAACTGGATGCATGCCAGAAAGAAGTAGTAGAGTAGAAACTGAGAAAGAGATTTTCTCAGTGTCTACTTTTTTCCACTAATATTTCTATTAATTCAGTGTTGGAGCAATATTCAGGACATCACCCAATAATGAGCTTAAGAACTTATGTAAAACCACAAACTTATTATTGAAGCCGAGGAATTTGCAATTTCCACACTGAGCATTTGCAATCAAGGATATCAAGAACTCTACAGTATGTGAAGTAAATAATTTCAGAATCTTCTCTCTTTGGGTCTTGTTGAATTACAGAAATAAGCATCAGTTACGTTACATTTATACTATCTCTCCGATTAATTTTTGCATGCCTTCCTTACTCTCTCTCAGTCTGTGTGTGTGTGTGTCTTACAATAGGCTTTTAAACGGAAACTCCTGAACTGAATGTATAAATACTTCAGTATTGACACATTCCTATTCAGTTCGCTACAGTCTTTATTGAAGTCCAAAAGGACAATCCAGGGTAAAACAATGGCAGGTGATCTCCCTTTCTGTGGCAGGTTTAATGGTCAACTTTATTTGGCTTTGGTGCTGCCATCTTTGTCATCTTGCAATTAGTATTCTGCAGGATAGTAAACTATCCAAATTTTAAACACGTATTAACGATCTTAACACATTCCACCTCATTTTTACTAGGTACATACTCTCTCTACAGAAGGTCCTCCTTATGTTATGTATAACATTTATTGCTCCCACTTCCTGGTAAAGGTTACTTGATTTCAAGGTTACATTTACTTCTCTCTCTCTCTCTCTCTCTCTCTCTCTCTCTAATACACACACCACTGGGTGAAAAAAGAACAAAAATCTTTCTATTGATAAAACATAACACAAGCATGGGCTGCAAAATTTGAACTTTGATTAAAAATTAAAAGGGCATTCAGTAAACATTGTATTCTACAAAGATGCATTGCTACTCTAATATTTAATTACTCTCTATATAGTAAAAGAATGCTGGCTGAGGACAAACTATTGTCCACACAATGACTGCTATTATTTTAATACATGACTATTTGCATGATAATCTTTTCCTCTAAGAGCCAGTAGTAGAACCTTCAGACGCAGCTGAATTATGGGGCAACATAAAGTTTTTAATATTCCTCTTAGTCAGTCATTTAATAAGTTGTAAAGCACTTGAATCATGATTATAACTGATAAGTGATGAAGATTATTATTATTATAAGTAGTTTTCCATAAGTTGTACAACCTAATAATATAACAGAATTTCCACTCCAAAAAACATTGTAAATTAACATGAAGTTAATTTAAATTGAGTAAAACTATTAAATATGCCCCCCCTCCCCCCTGCCCCCCCCACACACACAAGAACACCATTGTAAGTATGTGAACTACTGCATTCTGAAATCATTCAAGCTTACATCAAGAGACTGCACCGCTGTCCATTTTACCATGGAATTAATTTTTCATTGTTGTTTTTTCTTAAGTTTAGCCTTTAAGAGATGTATTTAACCCCTCAAATTATTTGGTCAAGTCATGGTACACTACACAATTCACATTCACATAGGCCTGGAAGGTTATCAGTGTATGTAGTGATCTGGAAATCAAACTAGATAAGGAAATAAGTTTTTTTTTGTTTTGTTTTGTTTTGTTTTTGTTTTTTTTTCCCCCAAGGACACTCTAAGTGTCTTTCTACCATAGATGCCAAATGTCAGATTTAGATTCAGGGTGTGAATAAGCTTGAGACATAGAATATCACCAAAGACAGCAGAAATTTATCCTTAATTTTATTTATTTATCTGTCTTAATTTTATTTAGAATTATTTACAGCTTAGTAGATAAACAAAAAGAGAACTATTCAAGAAATTCAATATATTTTCTGGGAATCGCAAAGCCAGTAACATTATAAACCAAAACTTGAAAGGACTAGATCTGGGTGTAGATCTACATCCTGAATGAACAAGTCAGAGGTAACACTAGCAAGGACCACTCCCTGAGATGAGATGACGAAAAAATCTTGAGATGAACCAGACCCCAAAGGGAAACCAGTGGGATTTTGATCATTGCTGTTTCCAGATCAAGCGTCAAGTACTAATGTATAAGTAATTTTCCACACAGCTCTCATACTGTACAGTCTATTTAGGAAGACAAAGCAATGTGAGTAAACGGTTGCTTATTTCCATTTGGATTATTCCTTAATCCTTTCTCGGACTCAAGAGACTCATTTGCCCCAGGCTAAAGCTATGATTAACCTTGATGTTAATTCAGGATTGCACATAGATTCACTCTCTCTCTCTCTCTCTCTCTCTCTCTCTCTCTCTGTTAGGAGGAATAAAATGAAAAAGGCGATATCCATGTCCCCTTCCCCACAGAGCATAAATCACTCAGTTTGTTATCCAAGGGCTCTATTTAGAGTTGGTTCAAAAGAGTATATCAGTAGATATGCAGGGAAAGTTATCCAAATAAAGACTCATGCAATGCATGTGCGTAACTTGATTTTCTGGGCCACTCATTCAGATTATTGAAATTACCTGCATGCAGCCCACATCCCTGAGGTTGCCAGGGTTTTCTTGACTATCATCCAGGCCTTCAATAAAAGCACTTACCATTTAAGAATGTGCACACATAAAAAGAACAGCAAAAAACCCACAAACACCTTTTTTTGCTGTTAATTGCAGTATAACCTAACATAAAGGGCAAGAGAAAAAATATGCTCTGGCAAATACTATGTATATAAAAATGTGAAAAATGTATTAATAGACATGACTAATTCTAGTTGTTATATTGACATTAATTTCACATCATTACCAACTTGTCCTGGCAACCTGGAATCCAACATTATATTTGCAAATTGCATCTTCAGTAGATTTGATATAAAGGAAGAACAATCACAGGCCTGAAACAAAACCTTGTGGGACACCATGTCTATCTGTTACACTGCCTGAAATGTGACTTTTAGGGAGTAACTGTTACTGCAAATATTCAGACAGGAAAAATGGAGTTAGTATTGCTTCTGGCCAGCGAATGTCATGCAACAAAACTACCAAGTCCTACGTTGAATTTGTGAATAACTGAGATGCACCTCAATTTTGTGCTAAATCTGCCTTGTGTATGTGTTTTGGCAGCACTTAAATTTGTAATTAATTATCATGTTTGACTATGTGTAGATTCAATATCGACTAACTTCTGAGATCTAAATACTCAAAAGTGTAGAAGTTAATGTTAACTGATAGAGAATTACTCTAAAATTGAGATATGATTGAGGCCTCTCATACAGAAACTGTTGAAGGCAAAGGATAAATATTAAGCTGTAACTTAGTGCTGATGTGCACAAAATTGGCCTCTATTAGTTTTTAGTAAATTTGTATAGATGTGTTTTCATAGGCCAACCTAAAACATTCTGCCATATTTACAAAATATTAGCTAATTCTGATTTTCCTTGTACTGGTGTGTGTATGTTCATAAATGCTGTAAATGACCAAGTGCATTCACTGCAATGTGATGCCCAGAAACTCCATAAAACAAAGGTGACTGAAAATGCAAAATGACAGCTAAATGGTGAAAGAGCGCCTTGTAAGCATGGTATGTGCTAAATATTTCAGTAATGCAGCTCAGCCATTTCTTCTGTCCTACTTGAATAGTTAGACTTAATATATGGCTGTATTCTGGATTGCTTTCCTTCAAGTCAGTAATATGAAACAGCTTAATTTCACAAAGTTTGTATTACATTTGTGAGTGTAATTGAGATCAATAAGCTATTTAAACTTGACAGAGTAATCCCTATATAACAGTAACTTGTACCAATTATACGATTTGAAGTCTAGCAATCAAGGTTCACATTAGAGAGTCTCTTTGTACATACTGTGCCCTCCACTAATATTGGCACCCTTGGTAAATATTAGCAAAGAAGGCTGTGAAAATTGTCTTTATTTTTTTTTAACCTTTTGATATTTTGTACAACAAATTCACAAAAATACTCTGCTCTCATGGATATCAAACAATTGCAAACACAACACAGGTTTAGCAAAAATTTATATATATATATATATCTTTGTTAAATATGTGTGCAACAATTATTGGCACCCCTATGAATTCATAGAGTTAAGGTTTCTCATATATGAGAAAAATATATTTGAAGTATATTTCCATTGATATTTTACATTTTTTAGTACACCTGGTGACTAGGAACAGGAAATTGTTCAACCTTGACGTCCTGATTCACAGGGCTATAAATATGAGGTAACACATAGGCCAAATTCCCTTAGTTATTCATAACAACGGGTAAGACCAAGGAATATAGCTGTGATGTGCAGCAAAAGGTTGTTGAGCTTCAAAAAATGGGTCTAAGAAAATAGCACAAGCATTGAAAATGCCCATTTCCACCATCAGGGCAATAATTAAGAAGTTCCAGTCAACTGGAAATGTTATGAATCAACCTGGAATTGGACGTGTGTCTATATTGTCTCAACACACTGTGAAGAGGATGGCTTGAGTGGCCAAAAAAATCTCCAATGATCACAGCTGGAGAATTGCAGAAGTTAGTTGCCTCTTGGGGCCAGAAAGTATCCAGATCTACAATCCGAAGTCACCTACATAACCACAAGTTGGTTGTGAGGGTTTCAAGAAAAAAGCCTCTACTCTCATCCAAAAACAAACTCGTGTCTTCAGTTTGCCAGACACTATTGGAACTTCAAATGGGATCAGGTTCTATGGTCAGATGAAACCAAAATAGAGCTTTTTAGCAATAAACACCACAGGTGGTTTTGGCACGCACACAGATATGGAAAAGTACCTCATGCCCACAGTTAAATATGGTGGTGGCTCTATAATATTTTGGAGCTGTTTTTCTGCCAGAGGACCTGGATATTTTGTTAGGACACAATGCATCATGGACTCCATCAAATATCAACAGATATTAAATGAAAACCAGATTGCCTCTGCCAGAAAGCTTAAAATGGGTCATGGTTGGATCTTCCAGCAGGACAGTGATCCAAAACATATATCAAAATCAACACAACAGTGGTTTACTGACCACAAAATCAAGGTACTGCCATGGCCATCCCAGTCCCCTGACCTGAAACCCATAGAAAACATGTGGGGTGAACTGAAGAGGAGAGTCCATCAGCATGGACTTTGAAATTTGAAGGATCTGGAGAGATTCTGTATGGAGGAATGGTCTCAGATCCAGGGAGGCAGCACAAAGTATCGACTAAAATGGTGGAAATAATTGTTGCACACCTATAATTAACAAAGATATAAGATGTGTTTTGTTTGCAATTGTTTGAAATCCATGAGAGCAGAGTATTTTTGTGAATTTTTCACAGCCTTCTTTACTCATATTTACCAAGGGTGCCAATATTACTGAAGGTCACTGTAAATGTACAGAAACTTTGGAGCTCTCTTAGGATACAAATTTTTTTCTGAACCATTTTCATGAATACCATGAATACAATACAATGATTGTTTTCAGAATAAACTAGTTTCTATCCAGATTGATAAATATGGCTCATTTAAAAAAAATATATATCTGTAATGTAGATTGAAAAGATATTCTCAGATGCTCTACACCTGTTCTCCCTATGGATGCTTACTTGCATAACCAACATTTTAATGGTTTACACCATTTACATAGAAGCAGTAACAGAATTTCCAAATATGACTGATATTAAGCAAAGAGAAGTGAAAACTCAGAATCACAGCAATAAAGTAACATATTTATTTGCAGTTGTTACATATTGACGACTGGTGGCAGTGTGTTCTAAGGTATAAGCCACTGGAGCACGAGGTGTATGTGCAGGATAATACTGATGAGCACACATATACACACACACACACACATGACAGGACATTTCTTGAAGAATGGGGTATTTCAGACAGAACATACTGTACATGAATGCATAATACATAATTATAAACATTTATAATGGTTATATGATGTTCTATATAGGTCTGATATACTGTTCCAGTCAGATACAGTGCATAACTCACTCATTTCAGGTTTAGGAAATATTGATATGGTGGCTTAAAGTTGTCGTGGTATCCCAGAGCTTCAGGCAAAATAAAGCATGGGACAAGGCTCACTCACCCCTGGGGCATCAACCATTAACCCTTAACACAGAACCACATAGTTCTTATTCTTTTTCCTGAATTCTGAATAACTGAATAAAAGCAAAGCGGAAATAGTTTTAATAAAATCCCATTGTAAATCAAACTGACCTTGAGATTTGCTGACCTACTTTTAGCAAAAGATAATTCTGCATGATGCTAAAATTCCTTTATTCTCAGTATTTAAAATGTCAGTCAAACCAAGGTCACATTGTGGTGCAGAACTGAAAATGTCATTTTTAAAAGTATAGCTTAATGTCTGAATAAATCACCACATTTTCCTATTGCTTATGTATCTTCAGCCAATAAAACCTGCAAGAAGGATAGGTGAAAGAATAAAAGACAGAGAGAGAGAATAAAGGTTGTCATTGTTGGCGAGATTAAAAGAGTATTTATTAATTTCTGCTCTGCTCAGACACCTAGTTGTTCCTTGCTGTTCCTTATCAGATCAGATACACCGCAAGTCACTGAGTGCAAAACACGAAATCAACTGAGATCCTCCTGACTGAGACACTGTTTGGGTTATTAACTGCACTTGTTAAGTTGTTTGGACATTTTTATACACATTCTCTATTAAAACCTGTGTTTCCATCATTACAAATAAATTATACAAGTAACTATGATGTACCTACTTTGGAGATAGGCACTTCTTTGAAACACTTTTTATATGATGGCTATCAGTATTATTTTACAAGCATGACGTATATGAATGTACAAGATATTCATGTGACTGCTCTGTAAGCCACCCCAACTTAAATTAACCAAACATACATAAACCCATATCTCTATGCTCTATCCTATGCTTGAATATGATACATATGTATGGAATGCACTTTCCATACTTTTAAATGTAAAACTTTGAATACTTTGAGAATGTTGCTGTTTCTAATTTTGCCATGACACTTACTGAAAGCCAGAAGTCAGGTCTCCTCCCAGTATTTGAAAGGTTCCTGACCTATATGTGATGAAAATCAATAACTCACATATGAAGTGGGCTATGGCGAGTGCTCATAGCCAGTAATACAGCATTCTGAAGGTCAGAGTGTAACCCCAGAATATGGCACATCAGTGGCTAATGTGTTTCATGCTGGCATCAAGACTGCCTTGGCAAAACTAAAATTTGACCTTCCACCAAATGCAATGGATCAACCAATTTTGTGATATGTATATCAGCCCAAGTGAGTGACTGGGCTATTTCACAGTGTACCAGATACATGAAGGAGATCTTATATTTGTTCGAGAGCACAAGGAATCTGTGGCCTGGTAGAAGATCATGTATAATGATTGCAGTTGCAGATGTGAAAATTGTGGGTCCAGCAGTAGAGAGACTGGTGGCCCAGATCATGGTGGAACATTGCGTGCAAATCCTTGTTGCACACAGCCCAAATATAAAAGAGGTAACAGGCTGGTTTGCAAAGCATATGATACATTTGCAAGTGTAAGTCTTAACATCATGGTGCACTGGCCCTCAAGGAGATGCCAACAATGAGGCGTTCAATGGGCACAGAGATCACAGATAGCACTCTAAACTAAGGAAACCATAAAAACTGGGCATGGGAATTCTTTGGACTGTTGACACATGAGAAGGCAAGTTTGTCTGTCTCAATCTGACTTTTCCCTTCAGCAACTAACGCATGGGGGGAAAGTAAGATCTGATCAGTGGCTACTGAGCACACTGTCCACAGTATATAATTTGCAGTTTCACCAAAGGCCATCTCCAAACACAGAGGAGTTCACCTCACATTGGTTCAAGACCCACTTCAATTGGCCATAGTGACTGTAGAAGTGCAGTCACTACTAGAACACCAGGTATTACATATTGTACACTAGCTAGACTGCCTGACTAGATTCTTTTCAAGATATTTTGAAAATAACTCTAAATGAAATAGGCTTAAATGTATTTTAAAATGACTGCCATTCTTTGTAGTACACCCTCATAATTAAGGAGGGATGTAGCAATAATGATCAAGTGATTGACGGTGGAATTGACTGTGATGTTTTTTTTTTAGAGAGATACTACACTAAAAAAAAGTCTCTGATTGGACACAAGTTTCCCCTGCAGCTCATGTTAGGGGACAGAGAGAAAAGGAAACACAAACAGCAGGGCCACAGAAAACCAAGGAACAAACATATTAATTTGATTTGTTTTTTATTTCATTTATTCAGGGGGGCACATTGGCTTAGTGGTTAGCATGTTTGCTTCACACCTCTGAGTTTGGGGGTTTGATCCCTGTGTGCGCATCATTTGCATGCTTTGGAGGTTTCTGCCCGGTTCTCTCTCCCAGTCCAAAGACATGAGTTGTATGTCTTTGTGCATCTGTGTGGGATTCCTCTGTGTCCTGTGGTTTCCTTCCACCTTCCAGAAACTTACAGTAGGAGGAGAGGCTACACTAAATTGCCCCTATAGTGTGACTGAAAGTGCTTATTTGGATGAACCAACATTATCGATACACTTGGGTTCATTCACAAAGTCTGTCTCAGCAGCAGAGACAGTAAATAAAAGTCTCAGCAGCAAATTATGACAGATGGAGCACCTTATATATATGGAAGCTCTGGGCCTAAAAGTCAGTCACAAAAAGGGTGACACCTGAATGGGCTGTGCAGTTTATTGGCATGAAACTTTACTTGCATGTTATATGGGTCTTTCACCAAAAGTCTAAGCAGCCTGGTTTATAAAGGCATTCACAGAACTGCAAGTGCTCACACATCACACGTGTAGTTTTTCCTGCATCTGGCATTTCCCCTTATGAACTGCCCGAAGTGTGACAGCGCGTGCTTCTGGGTTGTAACTGAGTTTGTTTTCTTTTTGTCACAAGTGTTTTGTTATGTTATATGTCATGTTTGAGTCATTTGGTCCAGCACACATTTTCTCCATTCTGACAGGCTCTTGGGAATTCTCTCTGCAGAAACTGAAGTAGCAGGGTAGCCATCATTTCAGATATGGGAGGGGGGACAGAATGTCAAGGGTATTCTTTTTTTCTGACCTTTGTCTAATTGATGGGTTTTAGCTCTTCTTAATTGGCTTAAGATTCAATGTATGATTTTTTTACTTGCATGTTATATTGTATTGCACTGTATTATTTAAATATTGCAAATTGTGTTTAGTGTACATTGTATTGCATATTCTTAGCACACAGTATATAATATTCTCAGCAAAAAAAGGAATATCCCCTTTTCAGGAGACTGTATTTTAAAGATAATTTTGTAAAATCGAAATAAGCTTTACAGGTCTTTATTGGAAGGGTTTCATGCTTGTTCAGTGAACCATAAACAATTATTCTACACGCACCTGTGGAACAGTTCTTAAGACACTAACAGTTTACAGGTGGTAGGCAATTAAGGTCACAGTTACAATAACTTAGGACACTAAAGAGACCTTTCCACTGACTCTGGAAAAACACCAGAAGAAAGATGCCTAGGGTTCCTGCTCACCTGCATGAACGTGTCATAGGCCTGCTGCAGGGAGGCATGAGGACTGCAGATGTGGACAGAACAATAAACTGCAATGTCTGTAATGTAAGACACCTAAGACAGTGCTACAGGGAGACAGGAAGGACAGCTGATCGTCCATGCAGTGGAAAATTAACCATGTGTCCCACCAAATGTGATCGAGAATTTGCAAATGCCTTGGTGGAAGAGTGCACCAGATTTCAGTTCTTGCTGTGAGATGTTACTCCACTCTTCCACCAAGGCATTTCACAGCAAGAACTGACAAATCTGGTGCAGTCCATGAGGATGAGATGTATTGTAGTACTTAAAGCAGCTGGTGGCCACCAGATACAGACTGTTACTTATTGATATTGACCCTCCCCCTTTGTTCAGGGACTCATTATTCCATTTCTGTTCATCAAATGTCTGTGAAACTTGTTCAGTTTATGTCTCAGTTGTTGAATCTTTGTATGTTAATACAAATATTTACAGGTTAAGAAATTTGCTGGAAATAAAATCAGTTGAATGTGAGACAATGTTTCTCATTTTGCTGAGTATTGTTACAATTCCTTGGCGGAGACAAACGCAGACTGGCAATCTGGAGTACGTGGGGCAGATGACAGACCTTAAATCTCTTGTGGAGAACCACACTCTGTCCCCAGGTCGATAATTGGGGTGATCCCTCCGACGCCGGTCGGCCTTTTGTTTGGCGGTGTTGGACGCCTGCACCAGCTGTTGATGGGTGCATTCCCAGACCTGTTCGCTCTGGCAGAACCACTCATCTACTGCTGGTGAGTCCGTGTGGGAGGTGGCTGGTGACCCAAGACACACTGAAATGGGGTGAGCTGGGTGGCGGAATGCCGTAGCGAGTTCTGAGCGTATTCCGCCCACGGTAGGAAGTGGCTCCAGTCCCCTGGGTTGGTGGAACAGAAGGTCCGAAGGAACCGTATGACCTCTTGGTTGGCCTGTTCTGCCTGTCCGTTGGCCTGGGGGTGGTACCCGGAAGTGAGGTTAACGGTGACCCCCCATCTTCTCCATGAAGCTGGCCCAAACACAAGATGTGAACTGTGGACCCCTGTCAGTCACAATCTCCTCGGGGATGCTGAAGTACCGAAACACATGTTGGAAAAGGAGTTCTGCCATGGTAAAGGCGGATGGGATGGCCAGTAGAGGAATTAGGCGCAGGGATTTCGAAAACCGATCGACGACCACCAATATCACGGTATTTCCCTGCGACTTTGGCAAGTCCGTTATGAAATCTAGGGCCAGGTGGGACCACAGGTGTTCAGGTATGGGTAGAGGCACCAACCTCCCGGCAGGTAGAGCACGTGGTCCCTTGGACTGAGAGCAAGTGGAATATGAGGATATGATCCGCTGAACCTCCCTAGGCATGTTGTGTCGCCAGTATTTTTCGGCCAGCAGTTGGTACATGCGGCGGGCTCCCGGGTGACCCGTCACCAATGTCTTGTGGGCCCAGATCATGTGTTCTAGACGATACCGTTTCAGTACAAACTGTTTACCGGGAGGACAGGCTGCCGGGATTCGTGACCTGGGGATACGGGCTAAGGTTTGCTCTAGGGTCCACTCCAAGGCATCCACTATGCAGGAGGAAGGCATGATATAACTTTCCTGGTCCGCCCGACCCTCTGGGGAGTGGATATGAGACAGTGCATTGGCTTTTGTGTTCTTTGAGCCTGGCCTATAGAACAGGATGAATTGGAATCTGGAAAAGAATGGGGACCAGCGAGCCTGGCGAGGTGTGAGGCGTTTGGCAGTTCTCAGATACTCCAAGTTCTTGTGGTCTGTATAAATAGCAAACGAGTGTGCGGCTCCTTCCAGCCAGTGTCTCCACTCCTCTAGGGCCAGCTTAACAGCCAGGAGTTCTCAGTTCCCCACATCATAGTTGCGTTCCGCTGGTGACAACTTCCAGGAAAAGAATGCAATGGGGTGCAACTTGGGTCCATCTCCAAATCTTTGAGACAGGATAGCCCCCGCTCCCGCTTCAGACGCATCAACTTCCACGACAAATGGCCTGGAGGCATCCAGGTGTCTGAGGATGGGGGCTGTGGTAAAGGCCTGCTTAACCTTCTCCAGAGCCTCCTGGGTGATTGGGGTCCAAAGAACTTGCCGGGGCTTACCTTTCAAGAGGGATGTCAGGGGTTGCGCCACCTTACTAAAGCCTTGAATGAATCGCCGATAGAAGTTGGCGAAGCCAAGGAAACGCTGCAACTCCCTGACAGTTCGAGGAGTGGGCCATTCCACGTCCGCTTGAATCTTGCGCTGATCCATGGTGACTCCCCTTGGGCTAATGACATAACCTAGGAATGAGATCGTATGTTGGTGGAACTCGCATTTCTCGGCCTTTACGTAAAGCTGGTATCGCAACAGGTGACGCAATATTTGCCGGACATGCTCAACGTGCTCCTCTAGGGATGTCAAATATACCAAAATATCGTAGATGTAGGCGACGACGTACCTCCCCATCATGTCCCTCAGGGCGTCATCGATTAGGTTCTGGAACACTGAGGGGGTGTTAGCAAGGCCATACGGCATAACCAAGTACCCATAGTGTCCTGAGGTAGTGCTGAAGACCGTTTTCCACTCGTCCCCCTCCCTAATGTGGATCAGGTTATATACGCTGCGTAGGTCCAGCTTCGTAAAGATGGTTGCGGACCGTAGCTGTTCCAGGGCTGAGGGAATGAGAGGCAGGGGATACTGGTAATTTACGGTCACTTGGTTGAGGCCTCGATAATCAATGCATGGCCGGAGGCCCCCTCCTCTCTTCTCTACACATAAGAAACCAGCAGATGCAGGGGACGTGGAGGGTCGAATGTACCCCTGCTGGAGAGCTTCCTGGATGTACTCTTCCATGGCACGCTGTTCAGCTTGGGAGAGCAGGTACACACGGCCCCGAGGTGGGCTGGCAGGAGATTGATGGCGCAGTCATAGGGTCTGTGAGGTGGTAGACTACTTGCTTTCTCCTTGCTGAACACCTCGTGGAGGTCGCGATATTCTGGGGGGGATCTTGATTGAGACATGGGACAGGGGACTTTCCACAGTTGTGGTGGCCAAAGGGACCGCGGGACCTCTCAGACAATTTTGCAAACAATACGAGGACCATTGGGTAAGTTCTTTGTCCGTCCAGGAGATTTGGGAATTGTGCCGTTCTAGCCAGGGTAGTCCGAGTATGACAGGATGTCTGGTGGAGACCGTGATGTATAGGACCATGGTCTGAAGGCGGGTTGTGCGTAGCCGGCATGGTGGGAATATGCGCAGCTGGCATGGTTGGAATGTGTGCAGCCGACGTTGGCTGAACATACGCTAAGGCGGCTGGCGGTGGATGCATTCTGTGAGCCGAGGGCATTGCGGTCGGAGACGCGGAAGCGCTCAAATGTGAGACCTCGTAACGTATCCGCGTAACACAGATATCTCTTCCCGATACACAGCTAACGTGTGGTTCTGGTCCAGGATGTAGCGTTGCCAGTCCGGGGTGTCTGCTGCCTCCATTGCGTGGCGAAGTAATCTGTTACGATTCCTTGGCGGAGACAAACGCGGCCTGGCAATCTGGAGTATGTGGGGCAGACGACAGACTGAACACGGAACGAAATCAAGGTCAGAATAATCTGGCAATCGAGTTATACGGGGCGTAGACAGAAGCGTAATCTAAAGACAAGCGTATATCGAAACCAGGTAAACTGATATGAAATTAAGGCTTGGTGTATGAACAGAGACGAGGCTGCTGAGCTTTTACTTGGCAAGCAGCTGACGTTAACGAGGCCCTTTTATAACTTTTGATGTAGTGTAGGTGTTCGTAATCAGAACTCCGTCGAACTCGAGTGCAGGCATGGCTGGGAAGTGCAGTCCTCGTCCGCCATGTCCATGGACGGCACTACACGCTGGGAACTGCAGCCGTGAGTTCGCCATAGCGTAACAAGTATCTATACTTGTTACACTACATTATTCTATTCTATTCTATTCTATTCAACAGTCCACAGTTCAGAAAAGAAATAAGTCACTCAAACCACACTGTTGCAAAGAGACTGTAATTGAACTAAACTAACAAACATGTCACTGTAAGGAGACCTTATATCAGTGTAATAACATTATATCAACAGTAAAAGAAACCATTATGTAACATGCAACACTACCTGATCCAGACATATTTAATCCATGCAAATCCGAAATTTAATATTAACAATTCACCATCTTATTTTAATCCCAAGGACTCAGATAACACATCTCTAATAAAATAAAAGATGTTACAAAAGAGTTTGAAAATAAGTGCAGGTTTCTTCGGGACTGCGGAATATTACCATTAAATCTTGTAATATTAATAAATCTAATATTACCATTAAATCTTGCTAAATATTAATCAATGGAAATAGGCAGCAGTTAAAAAGAAATATGTAGCAAATTATTCATCATTGTGCAACATGAATACCACATGTCAAAATAACTTACACTGCTCGACTTAGTAAAAAAAAAGGAGTGAATGGTTTTTTGCCACTTTGAGCTCATTGTGACTTCAGAGTACTCAATGCGGGTGTCACGATTTCCCCTTTAAGCAGCGCGCTGTGGAGCATGTGAGTGCGCGTGCACGAGCAGGTGCTCGCGCACCTGCTTTTCCCTTGTTGACAATTGTGACATTTCGACACGTGCATTTGTTTATGTTTCTGTTATGTCTCCTCCGTTCTGTCATTGGTTGTTGTTTCACGTGTGTCTGAATTGCCCTCAGCCGTCAGCCATTACAACGCTGATTATGTTTGTATATATACCGCACGCCTCCCAGCACACGGCACGGAATATTAGATAGAATAGAATAGAAAAGTTTAGTTTAGACTCGATTCGTTTCATTACCATAGTTAATCATAGTCCTAGTTTATGTCCATGTTAGCTTCCTTGTTAAAGTTAGTTAGGTTAAACATTAGATTTAGTCCACGCTGGTTTCTCCCCTACCAGTCCCTCGCTGTTGTTTGTTTCATGTTTGGTATATCGACCCTGTATCCCGTGACCACGACTTTGATCCCTGACTTGCCCAGTTTATGCCTGTTTGCCGATCGTCTGACCTTTGCATGTTTTAGATTACGTTTACAGATTACGATTTGGATTTTTCTGCCCTTGTCTCTCTTAAATAAAACTGTTCATACTGCACTTGCATCCGTCATATCTCCGTTACGTCACGAAATGTGACAGCGGGTGTGAGCATGGCCGTGACAGGTGACGTGATCGACCAATTGTCATGGCAACGTCAGGTCACATAAAGACTTATAAACACGTACGTATATAGAAATCAAAGATACACAAATTGGCCATGGCCAGTGAAAAAGTGCAGGGGGCGAATTTACATTTTATTAAAATGATTCTATGCCCCTGTGAAGTAGTCATGATAGATGCCTGAGGGCATCTCGAAAATTCTGAAAACTAAAGGAAGTTCTGTATGAGTAAATCAATGTCCTCTAGAATTGAAAGCTGTGTGGGCTAGTGCTGCAACATTTCCAAGAACCCCTAATTGGGTCACACATGTGTCTGGCCCATTTGAACAAACCAAACATACTGGAATGCTTGCGTGGGATCAGGCACATTTCTTATGAGTGTATGTGATCTCTACCTGCTGGTTTCTCTACATGCTGGTTTTCTCCCTGTGGTGCAAAACTTAAACATAAACTTGCACTGTGAATGATGTTTTAGAGTTGCATCTGGATCTACTCTAAGGTGCTAGGCAATTTGAACAACTTGTCAAATGAATCAATAGAAGACATGGATATAAAGTACCTTTCACTTGAGACAGCTTTTTACTGGCCATTATTTTACTGGCAAGTCAAATGTACTGCCAAAGATATTGACACTCTGGTATATAAATAAACCTATCAACCTATCTTACAAATGAGACCAGGCCAGCCTGTGTCCAGGGAGGGCTCTCAAGTGCTATGTGGAATTAACTGCCAGCTGTCAAGTCAGTGACCAACTGTCTGTGTGTTTCGGAGAGCACCATAAAAGGGCTTCACCATATAGCAACAGGTTAGCCCACTGGGAGTGATTGTGCAGGCATACTTGAATGCAGCCTAAGTGGTGATTTCTGTAATTAAATTATATTCGATAAAATTTTGCTACCTCCTGGGTGGCACTAAGAAGAGTGTCACAGATGAAGCAGCGACATTCACCATTTTCTTTCACTAAATTATATAGACTAAATGTTGGCCCGACACCCGATTGTTCTCTCATGAGCTTAAGTGACTCTCATCAGTAACACTGAACTGTCTCATGAATTCCCATCCTTATTAGAAAACAGCATCAGTACTTTGAGTAATTTCATCCTCAATAGAGTACACTAATGGGACTTTGAATGAGTCTCAGCCACAACTATGATCAGTATCAGCACTTAAGTGATTTTCATCTTCAGTAGAAGGAAGTGGCAGTACCTTGGGTGATTCCCATACTTAATAGGGTACAGTACTAATATATTGAATGATTGTCATCCTCAATAAAGTACAGTGTTCAGTGATTCTCATGTTCAGGACTAGATTTCAGTCCTAATATTTTGAGTGATATCCTGAGGGATTCTTATCAGTAAAGTATACTATTGATAAACTGAGTGATCCTCAACATCAATAGAGAGCAGTAACAATGATCAAGTGATTTTTATTTTCAAATAAGTTCAAAATCAGCACATGAGAGAATCACACCTTTTATAAGACTAGCATCATGGTTGAGTCACTATCATCCTAAAGGAAGAGTAATATTAATGCTTCGAGAGGACATCAGTCCCCATAGAAAAAAAGGTATCAGTCCTTATTGTAAGTACTGTCCAAGGAATACAGTGTCTGGGAATGCTGTGAACCCATGTGATGATTTTAATATATGGTCTTCATTTATTTTGGAAAGAAATGTCCCAGTGGTTTGTAACTTAAAGAAGAGGAACAGTAGGGTAAATACATACCCTTGGTTCTATGACTAAGTAGAGGACAAGGCCAGGCCATCTGGGTCACTCTGGTTGATCAGAATGGACAGAGGATGAGCTTAAGGTAGACTTTGCTATTAGTATGTGACTATGAAATGAGCACCCAGGAAAACTCTATTAGTTTAGGAAAGAAAGTGCACCTGATGGTCCTCACTTTGCCAAGAAACCACTAAGTGCAAAGTTGTCTGTTCTGAAAACTTCCATGGCGTTAAACGCATAAGAACAGCTTTACCCCTGTTACAAAGCACTGACACTGGAGACTCCTTCCATAAATGTTAAATAAATGTCTTCTTACAGAAAGCTTCACCAAATTAATGTTTGTGTTTTTCTTTGTTAATAAACAGCACATTTTAAAATACAATTTAATCCATGATTAGACCTAGATTATGTACCTAGTCTCACAATCTCTGATAATTAGCTGCTATGAGGAAAAAGGATAGCATATTAGAACAAATGCATTAATATAAGCCCTATGATTTGCCTTGCAGTCAGTAGTACTGTCAGAACTGACAGTGCTGTTACATAAAATCAATACCTTCTGACAGAATTAGAATGAACAATTCAACCAGTTCAATCAATAAATGTATTTATTCGGTATGGTGTATTAAAGATGTAGGTATGGTTAAGTTAGGTTGGTCTAGAACATGGTCTACTGAGCAGATCAGAGAAATTTCCAAACTGAATTTGATGTAATTGTGTATTTACTCAAGATGTACTACTATAATTGAACTCTAGCAGGACAGGCGTTTTTAGTACTTAGTTCCATGTTTTATGTGTAATTGAAGACATCTAATATAAATTGGGTCCATTTTTATAGTATTGTCATTACACTCTATGCACAACATTAAACTCTCTGATTAAACATTATACCTGGACATAGTCACATTCCTAATTCTTTAATTTACTGTAAATGTGTATGTCCTCATAAAGTGCAATTGCAGGAACAAAGCAGTCATAAGGCACAAAAAGGAATAAAATTCTTTGGGTAAGGTGTTCCTCTGCAAATTAGTACCAATGAATGTGTGGAACTTTAAATGAATGTAACCTTTTTGGTCCAAAACAATACAGGATACATTAGATTGAAGTCAGGTTCAGAGCTTCAAACAGTTTTAGTGTTTGGCTTTTCCTTTCCTGGAGGGCTGCATGTATATCACTTGCAAACAAACAGTTCACCTTTTTTTTATTTTATTTTATTTTTTTACAAACAGCACAAACTGCCTAAGGCGTCAAAACCTATTAAATCCCCCTCATGTGCTTGTGTCCCTTATTTTCTAAAGCATGCAGCCAAGGCCATGTGAATAGGGAAAGTATGAAAGTAGTAGCTGCAATATCCTCTTTCCCCCAGAGTAGAATGCACATATATTGAGAGAGCTACAGAAAAAAGATGCGGTGGTTGTGTTTGCTAGAGACTATTAGCTGAATCCCACTATGCACTGACAAAGCAGACCTAGTGTCACGTCCACTGTAGACAGATCACCGCCAAGCTGCCAGAGGGCACCCACCGATGTGTTTTTAAACTTCTTCATTTATCCCACTCATCTCCTGTTTGTTCACACCTATTTTGTGTTCCTGCAAGATAGGTATATAACTTCTCTATTTTTACACCCTTAGTTGCTTAGTGTCTGCTGTTTTTTGTTTTTACTAGACACTTGTTGCTGTTGTCCATTGTATGCTTCATGCTCTCTCCTTGTTTTGTCATTCTTGTCCTGACTTCATTTGTTTGCTTGTATTTTGGTTTGATAAAAATGCACTTGCATCTGCCTCCAATTTGTTACATCTACTGTAGGACCATTCAATGATTCATGGTGTTAGTAAAATATACTTATGTTGGGACATATTTTTAGAGAATGCACACACACACATACGTCATTGTACATCTGCCCTGACCTACTTGCGTATTAAGCATTTAATTAAGACGATATTTTCAATGGTGTCCAAGATTTATTTTGCAAAGAAATTCTCAGTTTAGTTTAAAAATCTTTCATGTTGGTCTTTTTTCCACATTGTTTAATGGTTTCCTACATTATCCACAATATTGTTCGACTACCAGAGGTACCAGTGGGATTTTGTCCTTGCTTCCTCTCTATCTAAGGCAAGTGATGCAGAGAGCTTTAGTCCACAAGTCCAGCATGCTTGCCTCCTCATCTGAGTTTCATAGCTTCAGCTTTCCTGCTGTCATGCTTTCAGGCTTTCATGATACCTGTCACCTTGTAGATCATTAAATAACCAAGCCAAGTCTCTTGTGTTTTTTTGGTACTGTTTTTAGGAGTTAACAGTGAAACCTGACTACTGTCTCTTATGAGATGCTATTGTAAATATAAAAAATATTTCAACATATCCATATTTAATGTGTTTCAGGGTGGATGTTTATTTTAACAATAACAAAATTAACTAATTGGAAATAATACTGCAGCAACCAGTGGTGAAACTGTGACCCAGTAAGTGAGAGTAGGAGAGGGAACTTTAATCAAACCCCTAAGCAGGCACAACAACCACATATATGTGCATATTCATGAAAAATAAATCCAATATGTTTTGTCTTAAGCTCATACTGTTTGAAGTGTGCATCTGAATTAGATGGCATTATATCTAAGACAGCTTGGGTCTTCAGTGAAAGCTTCAATAACGTCACACCTGCCTCTGTTTATTGCTGATGTCACAGCCACCTTCCTGTTCCCCAATTTGCAGAATAATATGAGTATGTGAGCATGCTTGGAGATTTACTGGGATGTGGGTAGTGAAAATTGAATCCGTGTGGAAGTGGACAAGAGCACATTAATTTTTGGACTCAGTGAGCATGGTGTAGTGGTTCTGCAAATTCCTCACTTTATCTGGCAGTCTATAAGAGGATCAAGAACACAAGCTAAATCAATCTAAACTTTGCATTTTAATGTGATTAGCACCAATTCCCCTATAATCCATGTCAATAAAGTAAAAAAGTGCATAAACTGTCAGCAAATCCTGAATGGGAAAGAACCTAAGAGAGAATAAAAATGCAGAGATTGGGGATGGGGTCATTGCTGCCACAGCTAAAGCTCCAGCTCCATCAAACTAGGACAGAGCTGCAAGAACACTTACAGGCCATCCATCAAACAATATTGCTTTAGTCTCATGCACGACATGTTTCTTCCATGCCTCACCACTCTGCTCTCAATGCATTGTTCAGCGGGAGAGAGCAAAGAAAACACAATAATTAAACCCAATGGCGTTTAATTAAATCTTGTGTAGGTTAATTAGGAAATTTTCAGCTGTTTTTCAGGTCTATTTCTGCTGTTAACAGTGCAGGGATAGAGACACTAATCTTCCTAAAGGACTTTGGCCTGTCGCTTAACACATCAAAACAGACTACATTTTTTACATATTTATGTGTGGTGGCCTGGGGAAAACCTTTCATTTGGAGAAAGTCTGACATATACTACAATGTAACATACAATGTGACCATAAATGGCATTTTAAATTTTGGCTCTTACAGTGCTGAAATAATTACTGGTTAATTAAATATGTTCTGTTCTGTTAAATTTGCATACATTTCCTATTCATATTAGGTCATTCAAACATTAATATCTTTGTCCATTCTCATCTGTATAAGCACAGTTATTTGTTTTGATGATGATGTGATAGCACAGGAGCACTATGGACATTTTGACAGCTATAGTAGTATATGATTAGAAAATGAGTTGATTAGGCTTATGTACATTTTGCTCTGACACATATCTATTCCAACAATTTTATCAAAATGGACTATATGACAAGAGTACATGAGCAAGGATCTAGACATCTTTAGACTATTTTTTTTTTTACCACCACATTTGTTAAACTGACTCCTTACTTGATGTGATCCTTGAATGCAGATAGGTAAGGCAAGGTTACGAAAGTAAATATTTACACATTATTTTGGTGAAATATATTTTGGTGTATTAACAAAGCAGTGTCGAGGTATGTTATAGGCAGAAAAGAGCAATTGGATTGTGAAAAAAAAAACTCCACATTAGTATCTGGTGTGACCACAATTTTCCTTAAGCAGCATGACAGGTTGTTGATTGTGGCTTGTGGTATGTTCTTGGTACAAAGTTGTTGGATATTGGTGGGTGCTGGAACAATTCTATGTGGCATTTAAGAGCATCCTAAGATGCTCAGTGGGTGACATCTGCTGAGTATGCAGGCCATGGACCCCATTGCTAATGAGGCCATGCATTTTCATGCTGAAAGGTGAGGTGATGGTGGTGAATGAATGGTATGACAGTGGGCCTAAGGAACTCATCATGTTATCTCTATGCATTCAAATTCAACTTATAATGACCTCCAGTTTAAAAATTATTCAACCACTTCATGGCAAGCATCTTTAGTACTTAGTAGAGCACCCTTTTACTGTTCTGACCTGCTGCAAATGAGATGCATAGCCAGACATCAGTTTCCTGAGGAATCTTAGCCCATTCCTCATGAGCAATGGCCTTCAGTTCAATAATATTCTTGGTTTTGCGTGCTGCAACACTCAAATCCCACAAGAAATTTTCTATGGGGTTCAAGTCAGGTGACTGTGATGGCCCTGTAGGATCTTCCAGGACTTCTTCTGCAACCAAGCCTTGGTAGAATTTGAGGTATGCTTGGGATCATTGTCCTGTGTGAAGGTTCAATGATGCCCAAGCTTCAGCTTCCTCACAGATGGCATGACATTTTCTCCTAGGATTTCCTGATAATTCAATGAATCAATCTGGCCTTCCACACGCTGCAAGTTTCCAGTGCCAGAGGATGCAAAGCAGCCCCAGACCATCACAGAGCCACTACCATGCTTGACTATGGGCAGAGTGTTCTTTCTTCATTCTTCTTCCTCCAGACATACCGCTGATCCATCGTGCCGAAAAGTTCATTTTGTTTCATCGCGCCACAGAACAGAATCCCAAATATTCTGTGGCTTATTTATATGATTTTGAGCTGACTTTTCTTGTGCTTTTGGTTCAGTAGTGGTGTACGTCTTGGAGTTCTGCATTGGAAACCTTCTGAATTTAATATGCACCTTACAATGCTCACTGAAACCACAGTGCCTGTTGCCACCAAGTCTTGATGTAGGTCTTTTGCAGTCACTCAAGGGTTTTTCACAACTTCACAAACTTCTCAGAAATCTGGTTGCAACCATTGATACCTTCCATTTTCTGCCCCATCCAGGTAGTGGATGTTAATCCCCTAGCCAGTTCAGGTTTTTCATGTGTTCCATCTCAAGCACACCTGGTGCAACTAATGAAGCCCTTCATTAGTTTCATCAGGTGTGCTTGAGACAACACCTGTTTTGCATATTTGTGCTGTTGTGAGGGATTCTGTTGACAGTGTCAAATGAAAGACTGGAGGCAATAAGTTCAAGTTCAAGTGTTTTTATTGTCATTTCAACCATATATAGCAGGTACAGTACACAGTGAAACAAAACATTCCTCTAGGACCATGGTGCTACATAAAACACACTAACCACATGAGATGACACAGAACTAAATAAGACCTACAAAATTCTACACAAAGTGCACATGCAGACATGTGCTAAAAACATAGGACAGTACAGTAACTACTAAAACAGTATAATAGGCACAGTAAGTGACATTGTAGCGCCGAATAGTACAGTTTTAGTGTGGAAGTGTCTGATATAATAGGTAGTACAGAAGATGGGTGCCAAGGAGTAACAATATAATTAAAAAATGGTATAAATGTAAACATAACATGCTATGACTGAGTATTCAGCAGATTAGCTTATACCAAATATGGACATAGCAGTTATTGTTTTAGCAGCCAGGTAAAGCATATAATAGTGACCATAAATGAAATACTATATTTTTATAATACAGTAGAAGCAAAAATGCAACAGGGTCACTGCAGGAATGTGCAAATATTGCAATGAGAGTGGGATGGTGTTCAGTTCAGAGAGTGTGTGTGTGTGTGTGTGTGTGTGTGTGTGTGTGTGTGTGTGTGTACGTGTGTACGTGTGTACATGCGTGTGTGTCAGTCCAGTCCAGTCCAGGGGAAGAAGCTGTTACACAGTCTGGCTGTGAGGACCCGAATGCTTCAGTACCTTTTTCCAGATGGCAAGAGGGTTAAGAATGTGTGTGAAGGGTGTGTCAGTCCTCCACAATGTTGGTGGCTTTGCGGATGCAGCGTGTGCTGTAAATGTCTGTGATGGAGGAGAGAGAGACCCCGATGATCTTCTCAGTTGTCTTCATTATCTGCTGCAGTGTCTTGCGATCCAATGAGGTGCAATTTCCAAACAGACAGTTATGCAGCTCCTCAGGATGCTCTCAATCATTCCTCTGTAGAATGTGGCGAGGATGAGGGGTGGGTGATGGGCTTTCTTCAGCCTTCGCAGAAAGTAGAGATGCTGCTGGGCTTTCTTGGCTATGGAGCTGGTGCTGAGGGACCAGGTGAGGTTCTCCGTTGGTGAACACAATGGAATTTGGTGCTCTTGATGATCTCCATGGAGGAGCCATCAATGTTCCGTGGAGAATGGCTGCTCCCTGCTCTCCTTAAGTCAACAACCATCTCTTTTGTTTTGTTCACATTCAGAGACAGGTTGTTGGCTCTGTACCAGTCCGTTAGCCACTGCACCTCCTCTCTGTATGCTGACTCATCGCTCTTGCTTATGAGACCCACAACGGTCATGTCATTGGCGAACTTAATGATATGATTGGAGCCGTGCATTGCTGCACAATCGTGAGTCAGCAGAGTGAACAGCAGTGGACTGAGCACACAGCCCTGAGAGGCCCCCGTGCTCAGTGTGGTGCTGGAGATGTTGTTCCCGATCCGGACTGATTGAGGTCTCCCAGTCAAGTTAGTCCAGGATCCAGTTGCAGATGGAGGTGTTCAGACCCAGTAGGTTCAGCTTTCCAATCAGGTGCTGAGGTATAATTGTGTTGAATGCTGAACTGAATTCTATGAACAGCATTCGAACGTAAGTGTCCTTCTTGTCCAGGTGGGTGAGGGTCAGATGTAGTGTGGTGGCGATGGCATCATCTGTTGAGCGGTTGGTGCGATATGCGAACTGCAGCGGGTCCAGTGAGGTGGGCAGCAGGGTCTTGATGTGCCTCATGATGAGCCTCTCGAAGCATTTCATGATGATGGATGTGAGTGCAACGGGACGGTAATCATTGAGGCAGGACACTGAAGACTTCTTCAGCATGGGGACAGTGGTGGTAGCCATGAAGCCCGTTGGCACGATGGTGCTGCTCAGGGAGATGTTGAAGATGTCAGTAAAAACATCTGCTAGCTGATCTGCACATCCTCTGATCACTCTGCCAGGAATGTTGTCTGGTCCAGCAGCCTTCCGTGGGTTGACTCTGCATGGAGTTTTCTTCACATCAGCCGTGGTTAGACATAGCACCTGGTCATTGGGAGGAGGGGTGGTGTTCCTTGTTGCCACGTCATTCTGCACCTCAAACCAAGCGTAGAAATTGTTCAGCGCATCTGGAAGGGAGGCATCACTGTAATAGACAAGTGATGTGGTCCTGTAGTTGCCGATTGCCTGAATGCCCTGCCATATGTGCCGCATGTTGCCGCTATCTGTGAAGTGACTGTGGATTGTCTGGGCATTTCTGGATTTCACATGTGCGCGCTTTGCCTCTCTGATGGCCTGGGACAGTTTGACCTTCGCTTTTCTTAGGGCTGCCTTGTCAACTGCCCTGAAGGCGGAGTCTCGGGTCCTCAGTAGTGCTCACACTACTGTGTGGTGATGGTCTTCGAGACAGTGACATAATCAACGCACTTGCTGATGTAGCTGGTCACTGATGCTGTGTATTCCTCCTAGTTGGTTTACAACACTGTTGTCAGTTGCAGCCTCCCTGAACATGTCCCAATCAATGTGCTCAAAACAGTCCTGAAGAGTAGAGATGGCTCCTGCTGGCCAGATTTTCACCTGCTTCAAAACCGATTTGGAGTGTCTGACGAGCGGTCTGTATGCTGGGATTAGCATAACAACGATGTGGTCTGAGTAGCCAAGGTGGGCTGGGGCTCTGCCCTGTATGCGCTGGATATGTTTGTGTAAACAAGATCCAGCAGGTTCGCCCCTCTCGTTGCAAAGTCCACATGTTGGTGAAATTTAGGGAGAGCTGTTTTGAGATTCGCATGGTTGAAATCTCTGGCGATGATAAACAGTCCATTGGGGTGTGTTCTGAAGTTCGCAGAGCGCCTTCTTAGCATTAGCGCTGAGGGGAATGTATACTCCGATTATAAGGACAGTGGGGAATTCTCCTTGGTAAATAAAATGGTCTGCATCTAACAGTCACAAACTCCACCAGAGATGAGCAGTAACTAGAAACTAGCACCGAGTTCTTGCACTGTGTTGATGTAAACACACAAGCCACCACCGTGAGCCTTACCACACAGACATGCATTTCTGTCAGCATGAAACGAGGCCAGCCCGTCTAGCTGAATGGCAGCATCCAGAACTCGGTTGCTGAGCCATGTCTCCGTGAAAACAAAGACGCAGCAGTCTCTAGACTCACACCGCGTTGCCTGCTGGATTCGGATGTAATCCAGTTTATTATCCAGGGAGCAGACATTGGAGAGCAGAATGGACAGGAAAGTCGGCCAGCTAGGGTTTGCTTTTAGCCTAGCATGGACCCCCGCCCTATTCCCATGCATCCGCTTCCTCACACACCACTTTTGGCGTCCCCTCCCCAGCCACCGGCATCAGGTGACGCCGAGGACTGGAGGCCTGGTCTTCACAGCAAGCCGAGATTGCGTAGCTTCTCCAGCAGATCATCATGCAGGTTGGTTGTTGTATGAGTTCTGTATTTTAACAGTGTCTGGCGATGGTAAACAGGAACACCGGTTTCTCTGATGTCCATGTGCTGTAAAAAAAAAAAAAAAAAAAGGGCTACAAAACAAAAATAGCACCACTTTGGACCTGGAGAGGCCGCTGCGTGCTACTGCCGCACCACCATCTTGGAAATCTTCTTGTAAATCACCAAGGTCTTTTACTGATGCACATGATGAAACAGAAAGGCCATCCAGAGTAATTATAAAATAAGAAAGCTTACTCTAGCTACACGGGGTCCTAGTACAAGTACTTTTGATATCCTAGTACAACTGTTTGATATCCATGCTAGCAGAGTATTTTTGTGAATTTTTTTAAACAAAAGATCAAAAGGTTAAACAATAAAGACAATTTTTCACAGCCTTCTTTGTTCATATTTACCAAGGGTGCCAGTATTAGTGGAGGGTACTGTATGTTCCACACTTGGTCTATGGGAATAATAGTGTTTAATCTGTATTACACCACAGTGCAGTTTAATTCTCAAGTCTGACTGGTTTTAATTTTCTGTAATTAATAATTAATACATTAATTTTCAGCTCTGAGAGCAGTGTATCAGGTTTATAAGAATGTGCTCATTGTGTATAAAATGTATTATAACTTCTGTAAGGACAGTCTTCCGGATGCTTTCTGGTTTCTCTGTAACTTGGTAAGCTGAATATTTCTGTCTTAGTAACTTCAAAAAAAAAAAAAAAAGAGGAAATGTTTCCTTGACACTGTTGCCTCTGGTTTGTGCATTAGGAATATAAATCTAGATTGATGTAAAACCAGATTGTGAAAATGTCTAGTGTTCTATACCAATAACATTGAATTGAATCGAATCATGCATACAGCATAAAAGCTTTGCATGGTAAACCTAAGACAAAGAATAAAGAGTGATGAGAATAAAGCTATGACCTTTGTCTAATGTACAATTAGTAATGAACCAAGGGAAAAAAGTGAACTGACATTTAACTTTTTAAACTTCCATCACTTGACCCACACCTCATAGAATAACCTTTAAGTTTTCCTGCGTAATTCTGTACTTTTGGGACTTATTCCAGGAGTCAAAAATAACTGTCAAATCTGTAAGCATTTGGTGAGTCTGACCTTTAGTTAGTTGTTGTGCATTGGCTCAGATGAGGTCAATATCAGAGTGTACC
The DNA here is from genome assembly GCF_023375685.1 of Ictalurus furcatus. Taxonomy (NCBI): domain Eukaryota; kingdom Metazoa; phylum Chordata; class Actinopteri; order Siluriformes; family Ictaluridae; genus Ictalurus; species Ictalurus furcatus. Next base: position 26,295,331 of record NC_071255.1, on the reverse strand, counting down.
AACACCCCCTACCCCACATCTACCCATTATTTAGAAGCATCCTCCCAGTGCAGGGCCATAATCAAAGATGCAATATAAGAATCCACAGTGTTCTTTTAATTGCACACAATATTTTATTGCTTTGTGTGGTCCATTTCTAAGAAAAGGTCAGAACAATATTTATCCTTGATTAATATTTTTTACAAATATTTATGAATTTATATTCATTACCTAACTTATTTATTTATTGGACTGTGTGGTTAAATTACGGTTAAACAGTGCATAACATTTCTTGGTTCATAAGAAAGCCTCTAAGGAGAGATCATAATGCAATACCACCAAAAGAGTAAAAGTTAAACTGTGCAAACATCTAGGTACAAGCATAACCACTTTTGTTATAACTTTTCCCCTATTTCACTTTAAAAAAATTTTAGTTAAATATTATGTAATACTCATTGATTTATTCTCTTTCTATTCCTGACCCAGCCACTGAGTACCTTCTCAATCTTTTGGTCTCTGTCTAGCCTTTCAGTGTTCTTCTTTTAAAGCACCCCACAGACATGTGAATTCTGATCAGTGGGTGACCAGAGTTTCCCCAGAGAGGACTTCACTGTAGCACATCTGAAATACCAATAGTTTGTTTTCAGCTAGCTGACAGATGATAGATTTTTTTGAGAAATGCATGCTGTTTTCCTAACAGGGTGTAGGCCACTTCACCAGCATCAAAGGAATCCTCACTGGGACAGGACAAACACTTCAGACCTTTAACGGACTTGGACACTGCTGTCAGTGAAGCAGTTTTAGGGCCCTTACAGGCCAGTGACTTGAATAGTTATACTGTATAGTATATTATAACTATTACTTATATAATTAAAACTATTAATTGTGTTCAGTGATAACTTATTGGAATTTACTATAGTATATTGGATTTTATTATTATTATTAGTAGTAGTAGTAGTAGTAGTAGTAGTAGTAGTGTTTCCTTATGAATTGTAGGATTTTTACATCTTTGTCTTCTTTGGTTCCTATTACACTATTCAACAATTAAACAAGAACAAAGCAGATCATCAATTTGTGCACTTACCTAAGAGGAGGATGACTGAAGTCTTTTCAGTTCTGTGGCACAATAACTTTAATGCAAGCTGGTGGGGTCAGCAGTGTTGTCACACAGGTAAACAGCTTCTTGCAGGTGCTTTAACATGGCTGAGAGAATGGAGTGGCTGGCGTAGATTGTACAAGTTTATATGCCTCAGCTCTGGGTGAATGGAGCTTCTCCTTGCAGGCTTGTAATGTGGCCCCCTTGACCAGGATGAAGTATGTGCCTAGAGAAATTGGAGCTGCCATGAATGGAGAGTAACTCCCATATCCACATTGTAGCCTGCAAGTCTTCCTACAGTACACTGGAGCTATGGGTTTACTGGCAAGTACCCTACCTCATTTAAGCAGGCCTGGGTTACCCCACTGCTTAAAAAACCATCACTTAAACCTACTGCAGTTGACAACTACAGACCTGTCTCCCTCCTCCCTTTTCTTTCCAAAACCCTTGAAAGAGCCGTTTTTAATCAACTCTCCAATTTTCTCACACAGAACAACCTCCTGGACACCAAGCAGTCTGGATTCAAGTGCAATCACTCCACGGAGACTGCTCTGCTTTCCGTCACTGAAGCCTTACGACTAGCAAGAGCAACCTCTAGATCATCTGTCCTTATCCCACTCCATCTCTCTGCTGCTTTTGACAGGGTGATCCATCAGATCCTCCTGTCAACTCTCTCCAGCCTGGGCATCACCGGAACGGTTCTGTGCTGGGTGGAATCATATCTCTCAGATAGAACCTTCAAGGTATTGTGGAGGGGAGGTATTTCTGAAACTCAGCAACTCATAACTGGTGTTCCACAGGGGTCAGTTCTGGGTCCACTGCTTTTTTCTATCTACACTACATCTCTGGGGCAGGTGATTGAGTCTCATGGCTTCTCATACCACTGCTATGCTGACGACACCCAGCTCTATTTGTTCCTCCACCCTGATGATCCATCCGTCTCTGTACGAATCTCTGCTTGCCTGTCAGACATCTCGGTCTGGATGAGGGAACACCACATTAAGCTCAACCTGGCAAAATCTGAGCCTCTTGTAATCCCAGCCTGTCCCTTAATGAACCACAACCTCACTGTACAGCTCGCCTCAAGCCAACCAGGACAGCCAGGAACCTTGGCGTGATTCTTGATGACAGCTTGACCTTTAGAGACCACATCTCAACTACTGCATGGTCCTGTAGGTTCATCCTGTACAACATCAAGAAAATCAGACCCTACTTCACTGAACAGGCTACACAACTACTAGTCCAGGCTCTTGTTACCTCAAAACTGGACTACTGCAACTCACTACTCACTACATTGAGACAATGTCTATTGTAAAAAGCGGTATACAAATAAAATTGAATTGAATTGAACTACTCTTGGGCCTCCCAGCCAGCTCCATCAAACCCCTTCAAATGATTCAGAATGCAGCAGCATGCCTTGTCTTCAACCAGCCCAAGAGAACCCATGTCACACCCCTCTTCATCTCCCTCCACTGGCTTCCTGTAGCCACCCGCATCAAATTCAAGGCCTTGATGCTCACCTACAATACCTTGTCTGGAACAGCACCCTCCTACCTTAACTCTCTCCTGAAGGCTTACCTTCCCTCCCGCAATCTGCGATCAATCAATGACCAACACTCTAGTAGTACCTACTCAGCATGGCTCAAGGTCCCTTTCAAGAACCTTCAAACTAACTGTTCCTCTGTGGTGCAATGAACTTCCAACCTCAATCTGGACCGCAGAATCGGTCACCATCTTCAAGAAACAGCTAAAGACCCATCTCTTCCGTGAACACCTAACAAACCCCTACAAAAAATATATATATATTTTTTTTAATACTCTGGCACTTACACCTCTACTCTGTGCACTTAGCTTCTTCTGGAACTCAATTAATGGATGTTGTATGGTAGCATTACTTGTATTGTTCTCTGCTTGATATCGCTTTGCTTGTATTTTCTCATTTGTAAGTCGCTTTGGATAAAAGCGTCTGCTAAATGAATAAATGTAAATGTAAATGTGATGCAGCAATTCGTGCAAAAGGAGCCCCAACCAAGTATTGACTGCATAAATTAACATACTTTTCAGAAGGTCGACATTTCTATATTATAAATTCTTTATTCTAATATTCTGAGATACTGGATTTTTTATTTCAATGAGCTATAAGCTGTAATCATTAAGATTAAAACAAAAAAAAAGGTTCAAAATATTTCACTTTATGTGTAATGAATCTAGAATATATGAAAGTTGCACTTTTTGAATTAAATTACAGAAAAAAATTAACTTTTCCATGATATTCTAATTTTTTGAGATACAACTGTATACAAAATGTAGTTCAGCACTGTAAGAAAAAAGTTGCTAAATGCATAAAGGGCACCAAGATAAATAATCATGAAACGGCTAAACAGGGAAGAGTCTTTCTTGATTAACAACAAGAAGGTTTCAGAACTTGCACACATAAGCACATATAAATGCAACAAGTCTTTAAAGACAGGGAAACAAGTAAACAAGATAAGAGAAGGTATCAATAACACTGAGGCCAGGGACAGGACCAAAACAAGTCCAAAAACAAACAATAAAAAAGCATAGCCATAAAAGCTGAGATGTGAATGCAGTAGGACAAAATCATGACATGATAATAGATTTGATCAGATTGTTTTCCTTGTCATTAAAAGCAATTTAAATGTGTCTTTTACTTTTGACATTTATATCACTGTGGGAATGTGAGAATTTCAATAGAGACAAAAACTTCTATGGTGTCAGAACAGCCAAAGGCAGGATGGCAACACATTCAGTTGTTTGTTTTTCACTATACAAGACCCAAACCCAAAATGCTTTGTCCAGATACTTTCACATTTATAAAATGTTTAAAATTTTCCAAAGGCAGTATTAACTCACTACTTCTACACTCACATTTTACACACTACCATGACAGCAGTCATATGATTAGCTATCACATTATCTCCTCTGACATGGAATACATTGGAGATTTCAGGTGTGTTCGACTTCATGCGGCACTATGCAGACCGATTGGTGGCTGACTTGAAGCATTGCATGCCGGTTAGAATTTTTGTCCAACTTGAGATGGCGCCAACGCCACGTCACTGTGACGTATGGCATCAAAGTACCGTGATAGCGATATGAGAGCAGCACAGAGAGAAAGTCTACTTCCATAATCGTCTGACAGCAGTATCCCAGGTTCCTCTAACAGTACATCAGTAGCAAGTGTGAGTGCACCCACTGCTATTAACCTGATTCACACCGATACTGACAGCGATGCATCTGCAGTTAAAAAACCACCTCACCTTCACCAGCAATTTGCAGAAAGACTATTAAAGAGTCATACATATGATAAGAAATATATTTCTTTGGGCTTTACATACATTGACAGTAAAGAAAATCCCCAGCCACAGTCTGTTATATGTGCAAAAGTACTTATAACTGCATGAAACCAGCATTTTTTCACAGGCATTTACAAACAAAGAATGCTACTTTGATAAATAAAACCTTGAGAGTTTTTCAAAAGAAAATTTAGATAACTCAAGAGTATTAAGGCCACTGTAAATACATTAATGCCGTTCTCAACAATGCACCTTTGTGAACATGGGTTCTCAGTACTTACTTGTATGAACAACAAATATAGACACAGACTATGCATAGAGAAAGATTTAAGACTCAAACTCTCACCAATACAACCAACAACTGCAGAGTTATGCAAGTCATATCAAGCACACCCAACTCATTAATCAGAAAAGGACTGCTGTGAGTCTGCAGCAGGGCAAGCTTCAATGAAGACCACACAGAGGGCATAAAGGGGGCGCTCGCGAGAACCCTCACAAGCGCTAAAATCACAAATGGGTCACATTACGGACTTTTAGACTTTAGACAGGCCATGGTTGGATCTTCCAGCAGGACCAAAACAACAAGTCAAATCAACACAAAAAATGGGTTACTAACCAAAAAAATCAAGGCCATGGCCATCCCAGTCCCCTGACTTGAAACCCATAGAAAACCTGTCGGGTGAACTGAAGAGGAGAGTCCACATGTGTGGACCTTGAAATTTGAAGGATCTGGAGAAATTCTGAATGGACGAATTGTCTCAGACCCCTTGCCATGTATTCTCCAACCTCATCAGGCATTATAGGAGAAGACTCAGAGCTGCTATCTTTGCAAAAGCAAAGGGAGGTAGCACAAAGTATTGACTAAAAGGGTGCCAATAATTGTTTCACACCTATATTTAACATACAAACACAACACAGGTTTATCCAATATATATATATTGGATAAACCTGTATCGTGTTTGCAATTGTTTGATATCCATTACATTCATGGCATTTGGCAGACACCCTTATCCAGAGTGACTTACATTTCTCTAATTTATACAACTGAGCATTTGAGGGTTATGGGCCTTGTTCAGGGGGCCAGCAATGGCAGCTTTGCAGTACTGGTATTTGAACTCATGACCTTCTGATCAGTAGTCCAGCATCTTAACCACTGAGCTGCCCCTGGCCCATTTTTTGTGATCTTTTTAACAAAAGATCTAAAGGTTAAACAATAAAGACAATTTTTCACAGACTTCTTTGCTCATATTTACCAAGGGTGCCAATATTAGTGGAGGGCACTGTATATGATTGGTTCAGCATTCATTACTCAGCATTACTGTATATTCATCAACTCAGTGTTTCATAATAAACATATTCAGAAATTTTCTGAAGTTGTTACATAAGTAATGCCATAAATTCAACAAACACTGCATTTTCCAGACTGGGAATATACACCAGGTAACCTTTAAAATAAACCCTCTCAGCTTGCCCACAAATATGTTATTTCTATACACTTGAAATGACCTTTGAAATAAATAGCATTTCACCATGGAATAACTCACATTTCCACAAATGGTTGTTGTCTTTCTAATGGCATGAATAAGTAATATCTTCCAAGTCTAAGAATTGTTTTCATTGTTCTGGGACCAAAATCAAGATCTCATATTGCCCATAGTTTGAATGTGTCTAGATCAGCACATTCACAGATGAAAGCAATTTTACAATGTTATATGCTATGACTTTACACCAATCAACCATAACATTAAAACCACCTGCCTAATATTGTGTCAGTCCCCCTTGTGCCATTAAAACAGCTCTGATCTGTTGAGGCATGGACTCCACATGACCTCTGTAGGTGTGCTGTGGTATCTGGCACCAAGACACCTACAGCAGATTTTTTTAGTCCTGTAAACTGCAAGGTGGGGCTTCCATGGATTGGACTTGTTTATCTAACACCTCCCAAAAATACTTGATCAGATTGAGATCTATGGAATTCGGAGGCCAGGTAAACACCTAGAACTCAGAAGGATTCATCCATTTCTATCCACATAGCTCACTCAGGTGCTTGTTCAGTCCCTTCTCATTTCAAAACTGGACTACTGCAACTCGATCCTGGCAGGTCTGCCTATCAGCACAATTCAGCCTCTGCAACTGATCCAGAATGCAGCTGCACAACTTGTTTTCAACCTTCCTAAGTTCTCCCAGACCACCCCATTGCTATGCCTTCACCACTGGCTTCCTGTAGCTGCCCGCATCAGATTTAAAATACTGATGCTTGCCTACAAAGCCAAAAATGGAGCAGCACACACTTACTTCAAAGCACTTATCACACCTCACACAGCAAAATGCTCACTTAAATCATTTAGCACTGCTTGACTGGTCCCATGCATCAAGAATCTTTTCTGTTCTGGCACCTAGCTGGTGGAATCAACCTCCCTAGATGTCTGAACATCTAAGTTACTGGCACCTTTCAAACAATGTCTAAAGACCAACTTCTTCCTGAAATACTTAATTTAGCCCATGGTGGTGTTGTCTGTGTGCTTTTCTTACTATATTAACACCTTATTGAGTGTCAGAATGTATATTGATAGACACTTCCAAGCACTTTTGTAAGTTTCTCTGTATATGGGCATCTGGACAAATGCCATAAATGTAAAGGTAACTCTTTACATGTTCCTGAACAATTTTTTTGCAGTGTGGCCCGGCACATTATCCTGCTAAAAGAGGCCACTGCCATTAGGGAATACCATTGCCATGAAGGGGTGTACTTGGTCTGCAACAATGTTTAGGTAGGTGGTACATGTCAAAGTAACATCCACATGAATAACAGGACCCAAGGTTTCATGGCAGAACATTGCACAGACGGACTAGCCTTCACTCTCCACGCACATTATGGGTGCCGATGACCATATTGCTGGTTCACTATTTGTCCTTGCATGGACCACTTTTGGTTCCAGGAACACCCCACAAAACCTGCCATTTTTTAGATGCTCTGACCCAGTCATCTAGCCATAAGAATTTGGCCCTTATCAAAGTCACTCAGATCCTTACCCTTGCCCATTTCCTGCTAACATATCAACTTTGAGAACTGACTGTTCACTTAATATATTCCCACCCCTTGATGGCTGCTATTGTAACGAGATAATTAGTGTTATTCACTTGACCTGTCAGTTGTTTTAATGTTATGGCTGATTAGTGATTGTAATTGTTGGTATTATTTTGGAAATATTGACTACTTAATAAGAGGTCACATGTTCCAAGTTGGATGTGGTCTTTTTTTCTTAATTTAATGTATTACTGGTACCACTACCATTAGTACCACTAATTATGCTCTTATCACAAAAATTTCCCCCTGAAACAATTTGCTGACAACTTGGGGTACAGTTGACCTGAATCAGATCAATGTTATCTATGTTTTATTACTGTAAGTGTTGCAACATTACTTGTTTGCTTTTGCACAAAAAGGCTAAACCTCACACAGAATAAGTTGTCCAATCAAAAAGTATAAATTAAAATACAAAACTATCACAGTTTTACTTTTAACTAAAGTTATATTTCATGTCTGTCTTTTGTAGAAGCCTTGTAACTGAAATGTTCATTTTCATGCTCAAATGACATTCTGCCTGCAAATGAAATAAATTTTTGTAGATTTTAATAGTTCTGCTCTGAAGTTAACATTATTATCTCAATTATTTTACCTTGCATTAGATAAAAAGTCACTGGTGACATTCTGCCTTCTGCCCTTCAACAGTTTCCTGGGTCTTGGCTGCTCTGACACTTGGATGTTTCCTGAGTCTACAATGCTACAAATGGAGCAAAAAGAACCACTCTCACAAGCCACAAAAGCTCAAGGGCCTGGAAAACGCTGGGCAATCTTTAATCCAGCCTTTTAGCTATAGAAGTGGTAAAAGTGCTCTTATGTTTCTCATCACAGGCAATAAATTAAATGGCATTTTAGGGTTTTTCTCTGTGTCATCAAATTCTGATGAAAATTGAACATAAACATACTCTGTGGACCCCTGGGAAGGTAGAGGTAAAAGATTGACATTACATGGTCAGGTTGTGCATTAGCCTGCATAGTTAGAGTGTAAATATGCAGAGATTAAGCTTGAATCTTCTTGCTTTTAGTCATTGCCTTGCAAATTATCATTAACATGTGTTGGCAGTACTTGCGTGTAGTTGGCCCCCCACCCAACGCAAAACGTCGGCAAAATAGTCTCAATCGTTTGTGCTCCGTTTGTGCAGGTTTGTGATGTACTCAGAAACAAATGCTCAATTCTTTGATCCTTCCTCTGAACCACAGGTAATAGAATGTGTATAAGAGGCTCTCCTATTAAAATCTGACTCCTAGAAAAGGTTGGTCATTGACTGTTTCATGTTATAATTTGGGATGGTTGAGATACAGCTGCAAATTAATATATTAAAACTAAGGACATGACTTGGCAGCAAACCTTAGCAATGTTTTACTTTGTAACTGAACTAGCTTCCTTCTTAGCTCATACCAAGGTCATCAAACTTGGGGTTGCTGCAAATTTTCTATCTAGACTGTCTAGCAGAGTATTGTAATCTTTGGTATAAGAAGGTGCACTGTGGTGAAGTAATACAAGCAAAGAGTGTTTCAACAACCAACAACCAACACTGTTTCAGTGCTAATGATGAGGACTGAAACCTGAATTAATTATTTCAGTGTCCTATGCAAGTTTTGATTACTTCTAGTAGGATATCTTTAAGAAAATGTGCCTATATCATATTTGAGAAGAATGGACAAAGTTCTCACTATTCAGTCCATGCACACCATATGGATGTTTCCTGTAGGTCAATCTGATTAGGGCAGCATGTTAGGATGAATCAGTGTGACTGCACTGCTCTTATTTTATTTCCTCACAAGGATTAGTGCAAGCCTCATGAGGATCTCAGCATTTTGCTGATTAAAGTCTCTATCTTTGATCAGAGTTATGATACTCCTGTGTCTGGTCAGAGGTGCACGATGTGTATTATGATATTGGTGTGTGGGATGGGACTGAGACTTACAATTCACAAACAAATTAGTTTTTTTTTTTCCAGGGAAATTTGCAGAGTGGAAACAATGGGCTTTGTCTGTTAATCTTTTTGTAAAGTTGTGTGTAAAAATTTACATAGGCCAAGCTGAACTAAAAAATCCTGCCAGATTTCAGTTCTATATTTTCACTCACATGCATATGCTGATAAATGCAAATAACTAGTAAAGTACCAAGTGCATTCACAGTACAGCTTATTTACATTTAGTGACACCCACAAAAACACATTAATAGTTGAAAACACAAAGACCTGAAAACAACTACAGTACACATACTCAGGACCACTTGTATGTATCACAAGATCACACTGGGTTTGGACACAGGTTTTTATAGAAAAAAAGATGGCAAGGGACTCCAGAGTGGTGCACCAGATAAAAATGCCCTCATGTGATCACAAATTCAAATCCTGATGATGGCAGAGCCATCTGTGGCCAGGAGCCAAAGGAGCAAAATTGGCCCTGCTTTCTGGGTGAGAGAGATGGCATACTCTCTCTCTTCTATCAATCACAGCAAAACTAGCCAATTGTTGGTGTCTATTGAGCTCATGTGCTGTATGTTCAAAAGGCCGGACAGTGCTTTCTTATGCAGTGTGTTATGCAGTGAGCAGTTGTGACACAGTAGTTCAACTTCTGCTTTTCCTTCCAGCATGACGGTTAGCATATTCACCCTCTCAGCTGGCACTTGTCATATGATAGGCGATTGCTGGCCTGTGAACAAATTGGGGAGAAAATGTGGAAAAAAGGCACAAGATGTGGACTAACTTGGCAAAGCATGGACAAGGAATCATCACTGGCTGAAAGAAGGAGCAAGACTTTGCACTGAACTGGAGTTTGCTGTGGATATCAAATATCTGGACTTTTAGTTCACTGAGGACATTCTTGACTGAAGCTGGTAGTGCCATGATATTCTGAGGATCTTCAGAAATGGAGCTTGTGTTTTTGATTGAATCAGGCAGGAATATGGCAATACAATTATTTTCCTTGCTACTGGCAGCATTATACAATGTACTAAAATATTGAATTTGCTGGCATGAAGTCACACTTTCAATACTTCTAAAAGAAGGAAAAAAGAAAGTCACTTGTTTGCTGTGACAAACCTTGATGGAATAAACTGGAATATTAACCACATTCTGTAGCAAAAGAAATTAATGAACATGCAGGCCAAATATTATTGTGAATATTAATGAGATAGGATTTGGTGCAATTGATAGAAATGTTGCCTCAGAGCTCCACAGTCCCCAGTTCAATCCTGAGCTCGGGTTACTGACTGTGTGCATGTTCACATGTTTGTCCTGTGTTTGTGTAGGTTTCCTGTGGCTTCTCAGGTTTCCTCCCACTGTCCAAGTATAAACCCCATGCATATAGGTGGATTACCTATACTAAATTGCCCCTAGGTGCCAATGTGTGTGGGCATGGTGCCCTGCAATGGGCTGGCATCTCAGGTAAGTTTTTTGACCAGGATAAAGCAGTTACTAAAGATGAATGAATGAATGTAATAGAACAAGATAGAAAAAAAATTGTATGATGACAAGGAGGGAGGGGCCAGGCTGTGAGGATGCACGCCTGGCATTGAGTGATCTAATCAGTGGGAGAGAGTGATAAAGGAGTGACTGGAAGTGCCAGAGGGGAGAGAGAGAGGCAAATGCACTTTGTTTGGCTTACATTGGTGTGTTTGTTTTATGTTCTGTTCATGATTATATATAACGCTTAAATTCAGCCAGTTCCCGCCTCCTCCTTGCCCATCTTTGAACTTTGTTACAGTGGTGCTAAAACCCAGGAAGGAGGCTGTGCTGTCGGAGAGAGCCCTTGCCGCTGTGGGAGGGTTGTGATGCAGAGGAGACAGTGGTGCTGGAGCAGTTGCTGGGAAAGACTGAGGAGTTGCTGCCAACCACCAGGAGGCAGAGGAACTGCTGCCCTCTGCCTGAAAGGGGAGGAGCAGCTTCTGTCCGCCAGGGGATGGAGGACCCTCTGCCGGGAGGCGGAGGTGCGGCTGCCATCCACCTGAAGTGGCATCGTCAGACATCATGGGGTGTCAATTGCCAGTTGGCTGAGGACCAGATGACAGCATGTGTGGGGACCGGAGTGTTTTTTTTCTATCTCCTCTCTCTCCCTCTTGCTGTCTCTCCTGCTTGCTTCTTCTCTCACCCCTCTTCCTCCCCTCATCTCTCCTCTTGCTTCCAGGATGCGGGGCCGGCCGGCTGAAGGACGCAGCCTGAAGGGTGGGAGGGAGTGTAAGTCAGGCCAGGGGCCTGAATCTGGCCACGGAGGAGTGTGATGAGGAGGAGGGAGGGGCCAGGCTGTGAGAATGCATGCCTGGCACTGAGTTGTCTAATCAGTGGGAGAGAGCAATAAAGGAGCAGCTGGAAGTGCCAGAGAGGGAGAGAGACACACATGTGCCTTGTGATCTGTTTGTGTGTTTTCTGTTATGTTTGAGCTTTGTTCATGATTAAACATTATGTTTACATTCAGCCAGTTCCTGCGTCCCCCTTGCCCAACAACAGCTCTAACTTAAAAGAGATATAATTTTGATAATTTATTTCTGGTAGGTGGAGGCTTTGGCTAGCATAGGTTATAACCCTAGCCCCTCAAAGCTAGCATCTAGTATATAAATTTAAAATGGTTTAGTGAAGTCGGGACAATCTTTTTTACCATTCTTTAATCTGCCAAAGACATCCTCACACTAAGCCAACCAATGGACAGACTTGCTTTCCTAATTCCTGATCTTGCTTTCCTAATGCATCTCTACCACATAAGAGACCATGAAGTGGAACTGCTAAGGCAGGTTGAACATCCACCTGTACAGTCCCTGGATCAAGGGTTTGCCGAGTGAGCTCTCACACTGCACATGCCTGGTGTGGAGATACCTTTATCATGTTTGCTATAGGCCACCTCTGAGTGGCCTATAGCAAGTTGAGTAAGATGTTCAAGTTGAGTAAGAGTTCACGGTTTGAACTCTTACCAAATACCAAACTCTAATACCATTCTCTATATGAGTTCTAGCCATATGCAGCTCTGTGTCTCCACCAAGATGCAGCTCTGAGCTGGGCACCTATCCTCATGGATTTGGGCCCACAATCTCACTCTGTGGGGCCATCTCTACCAGTGGCTGATGGGTCAGTCACGCAACTCCAATCTTACTGTCCATGGCCTCCTCTTTGCAATTCAGCTTCAAATCGTGATGGCTCACTTCCATTTTCCTGTAGCTGCAGAGGGCACAGTTACTTGAAAGGCAACTACACTGCATACACTGTAACATTGCATACACTACACTGGGAAGTCACCCTGGAAAAGACTCATCCAACATGTTAACATCAATGGCAAGAACGCCAGTCTCAGCTCTTAAAAATTCATCTTTAACAGTAACTACCTCTTTTCATGCACCTTCCCCCCATCCGCAAAGAAGTCTAAAATAGCATAATCTATATGAGGGATAGTCAAACCATTTTCAGGCTTACCCAATTCAGTTCCTCTGCCCTCTTGGTGTAATGTGACTCAACCATTTCAGTACAAAAGTATTACTGAAAAGGTTCGCTTGAGAGCCAGTGTCTAAAATTTCTGGCATTTTGACCCCTGCCACTTCCACTTCATCCAATCAACACTGTACAATAAGATTGGGCCTGTGAACTCCCGTATGAAAACTATTCCCGGCTTCCTGCCCAACAGAGGCTGGGGAATCTAGTTTAAAGGGTGATGGGGTGCTCCCCATTCATGGCAGTATTGTCAGATGTAGCCAACTGTGTTATACATGCTGCAAATACAGTGCTGTGAAAAAGTATTTCTTCTGTTTTTGTGCACATCTCATACTAAATTGTTTCAGATATTAAAACAAAATCTAAGATAAAACAAAGGCAACCTGAGTAGACACAACATACAGTTTTTAAATTATAATTTTATATATAGAAGCAAAAAAATTATGCAATACCAACAGGGACTGTGTGAAAATGTATTTGCCCTCATAGTTACTCATTCCCCAAATCTATGAAACAGCATTCATAATGGTGTTCAGCTGGACTAGATGCAGCCAGGTCTGATTACTGCAAACCCTGTTCAATCAAATCAACAATTAAATAGAACTTTTTCAACAATGTGAAGTTGGTTAAAAGGTCTTACCCCATAACACACTATGCCAAAGTATGCTAATGTTTTGCTGCTTCAGAGCCTGGGCAACTTGCAATAGTTGAGGGAAACATGAATTCTGCTCTCTACCAGAAAATCCTAAAGGAGACCGTCCAGTCTTCATTCCATACGTTGAAACTCATACAGTCATCCAAAGAATAGGAGTATGTCTACCTCTGAAAGACTCAAAAGAAAAGCTAAATTAAAGTTTTGGAGTGGCCTAGTCAAAGTCCTGTCTTTAACTAATCGAGATGCCCTGGCAGGACGTTTTAACAGGCAGTTTAAGATCAGTTTATGCAGTGTGGTTGAACTAAAGCAATTCTGCAAAGAAGAGTGGTAAATGGTCTGCACTTATATAGCGTTTTTTTTAACCTTAATGGTTCCAAAGCACTTTACACTGGTTCTCATTCACCCATTCACACACACACACTCACACACCAATGGTAACAGAGCTGCCATGCAGACGCTAGCTTGCCATCGGGAGCAACTTGGGGTTCAGTATCTTGCCCAAGGACACTACGGCATGTTGTGTGGGCCGGGAATCGAACTGCCAACCCTATGATTAGTGGACAACCTGCTCTACCACCTGAGCCACAGCCTCCCAAAGAGTGGGCCAAAATTCCACCACAGAGCTGAGAAAGACTGATCTCCAGTTATCAGAAGCACTTGGTTGCAGTTATTGCTACTAAAAGTGGCACAACCAGATTTTAAGTTTAAGGGGGCAATTAGTTTTTCAAATTGGTGATAGGTGTTGGATATTTTTTTTTGCCTTTGTTTTATGTTGTATTTCATTTGAAGATCTAAAACTATTTAGTATGAGATACACAAAAACAGAAGAAATCAGGATGGGGCAAATAGTTTTCACAGCACTGCAGGACTTCGTTTGTCAGCGCACTGCCAGGCTTGTTTCCAAGAAGTTTTGTGTTCTCATTGGGTAAACTGTTCCCTTGACAGGGGTCTTCCCTCTGACTGGACACAGCTAATGCTTGATTTCATCTACCAAGTTCTTAATAAGTATCGCAATTTGTTCCTGTACTTCCATGCATACATCCATTTTGAGCACCTATTTCCACTTACCCATAACCCATCTGCTGTGCTGGCAATGGGAACCCTCTCCCTGGAGGACACTACACACTTCTCCCCTTCATAATCTGCCTCTAATGCTTGGGTTCTGCACAGGTCTCTGAAAAGAGGAGATCAGGCTGTCTGTGGATGATGAGGCACCGTATCTCTCTCTGAACAGAACCAGCCTTCAGGGCCAGGATCAGCTGATTTAATTTGGCTACCTTCCCTTGAAAAAGTGGGTATACCCTGACACCTCCCCCTTAACCAAGGCCTTACTATTGTGTTAATTATTGAAGGACTTGCTGTGTTAGCTACACTGGAATTTCCTCTACTGTGCATCATTGCTGTGCTGTGTGGTAAGGTATCCTGCTGACTATGCCAAAATAAATTATGTCACAAACTGTCTGGCATACCCCAGAAGTCTACCCCTTTTTTTGTTTTGTTTTTTAGAATCCCAAGCCACCACAACACAATAAGACAAACACCAGTGGTAGGAAAAAATGCTGTACTTTATTATCACAAGGCACAGTTTAAACAATTCAAGAAAAAAAATTGGCCTTATTTAAAAAAAAAAAAAAAAAAAAGAAGAAGATTAAGATAAGGCTTTTATCTTGTCAATTCACTTGGCCATATACACAAAACAAATATTAAATCTGCTCCAACAGTCCACTCCTGTCTGTGCCAGCATTCCAGCTTTGGAGAAACTCAATGGTGAAATTTGTTCCACCATTGCCACAATGGTGTACCAGTGGCAAGTGTGTATTCCTAACTGGAACCTATGTGTTTAGTTGATTATCCAGTTGCTTGTAACATCAGAAATCTTGTCCAGTCCTCACACACACCTGCAGACTCCCTTAGCTGCTCTGGAAACAAAACAGCGAAACTTGCCTTCTCTGACAGAAAAAAAAACAGGCCACACATACACACAATGGATGCCTTTCTACTTCCCTTCATACCAAGGGATATGCGCTCATCAACATTCCCCACTTCCAGGATTGCATGGTGTTGCATGTTGCTGCAAGCTATCCCTGATGTGGAAGCTGGTGAGTTGAAACAGGAAGCCATCCCTATCAGTCCATTTCCTTGTCTTTTTATTGGATGCAATGCTTTCAGCTGGTGAAGTTCGATGTTGTTAGCATTGGCAGGTCCATAGTATCAGTGTCAGGTGCATTTGTCTTGGCAGTAGTGATAAAAAACCAGCACAGTACCCAATTTTTTTACACAATAAATTTCAAAACTTTCTTGGTGTAGCACAACATTACTTATTTATTGTGATCACATGCAAAATCTTATGATACTGCCAAACATTAACACATCTTTTGACAGTAGCACACTTGAACCTGGTTGATTTCCACTGCCCATGTCCATGACTCCTTTGCAGTTATAGTCTCCTGTGACATTCTGCCTGAGGGCTCACTTCTGATCTTAATGTACTGTACATGTGCCTTTAACCATGTTTCAGAGAAAAAAGATAGAGTGGTTTCTCTTTTATTTCAGCAGTACTTACATGTGTAATAAAATAAGATAGTCAAACTATAAAAATATTATTGCAGAGAATGAATGCTCAGTGATCAACTTAGGGCAAATATGAAATTAAATATGGATGTCACCTTTCATGTACCAGACTAATTTATAATGAAGCCAGATGTTTGCCCTATCACTTCTACCCCCAGACATCCTCATAGCAGGTGAAAATAAGATTGAATAATTGCCTAATAGCAGTGCCCCTAAAGTTAAGACAATAAAGCATTGCACAATATCAATGCTTTTAAATGAAATAATCATTGTACACTAGTTTTCATACTGTTATAAAGCTCTTTGAAGCTTTTAGACTTGAAATAAAAAAGTTGGATGAAAGACAGGAAAGGTCAATAAAAGGGTATAACCTTTTGTGGATCTGAGCAGTCAGACCAGGTTTGATCTGACCCTTTTGATTGAGAATGGAGTCTGATTTAGCTGTGCTCTGATATATTTGCCCTTATACAGCAGCAGCAGAGCATCTAAGTCAACCTGTCCCTGGAAACTGTCCCTATCCACAGCATATAAAGAGAAAGCAGATGTTCACAAGTCAGCTTGCACCATTAGATGCTGTGACAGCCTTTATAAATCTTTTATTTAGCTCTTTGCAAGTGCCTTAGCAGTACTTGAGGACAAATTGACTTTGAGAAAGAGTCAAATACTTTAAGAGACCTTCCACACTTACTGTGGTGCATAGCAAGTTATTCTCAAAACATTACAAAAATGTTTTTAAGAGACATTGATCCCCCTTCATATATCGAATCGTACAGTCAGAACAAACTCCACACAGACAGTAACCAGAGCTCAGGATCAAGCAAGGGACAAGGGACTCTGGAGCTGTGGGTAGCTAACCACTGTGCTAATGTCAGGTAATATAGTAGCAAAATTCTAATCTTATGAACAATCCACACATTTGTCACAATGATCTAAACATACAGTCTATAATTAAAGAAAAGAAATACTTGTCATTGCCCCCTTTTTTAACTTCTATCTCTAATTAGAATCCCAATGATGCCACATGCAGGGACCAAATTTGCCATGCCAATTTGAAAAAAATATATATACACTGAGAAAGAAGAAAAAAAACTCTGAAACTAAAAACAATGAACTCAGTGGCAAAAATTGAACATGGTCCTTAAATAAGCAGCATTCTTTGTTAACAGTTTTCCAAGCTTCCATTTCGCTAATCATGTGTGGTGAGAAGGGGAATTACTTAAGAACCACAGTACAATGACTACGCCACTTGCGAACTCCCAACCAAGGAATACCAGCCCATCAATGAACCCAACAAATAGGCTACACAGATTTTTCCCTTAACAGGACAAGAGACATGGATGAACAAATAAATTACTTTTATTAAGTCACCAAGATTTAGTAAAAAATTGTTCAAAACCACATATCAAATGAAGATGAAACAAGAAAGAAATGTTCAATACATTAAAAGATTAGTACAGCACTGACTAGTACAAATTATTTTGAATATTAGCAATACAAAAAATACAAAATTACTGGCAGCCGGAATGTATATCCAGGCTGTAAAATCGAATGAATGTGTGTGGCGTAGACCACCTTGCCACAGCACACACATCCTGTAAGGATACCCCTTTGGACAAAGCCTTTGAGGAGGCAACCCCCCTAGTGGAATGAGCCCTTATGCCCAGAGGCATAGTGAGACCGCGCGCCTCATAAGTGATAGAGATAGCTTCCACTATCCAATTAGAGATGCGCTGTTTCAACACAGCATCACCTCTGCTGTCACCGCCAAAGCCGACCAGCAGTTGCTCTGACTTATGCCACTGGCCTGACTGGTGGACGTAAGTACAGAGAAACCTTACTGGATACAGTCGGTGCAATTTCTCTTGTTCTGGTATGAGGAACAGAGGAGGGCAGAAAGCCTGCAACACTACTGGCTGGGAAGCAGATGTAGGCGCATTAGGAATATAATCCGGCCTAGGATACAGGAAGGCCGTGGCTAATCCAGGAGTAAAGTCAAGGCAGGAAGGGGCAACAGAGAGCTTGTAGATCTCCTACTTGCTTGAGAGATGTCAGGGCCAGCAGAAGAGCTACCTTTAGTGTCAGAAGCTTCTCAGAGGCTGACACTAAGGGCTCAAATGCGCCACCTGACAGACCTTCCAGGACCACAGAAAGGTCCCAGGAAGGTATGCGTGGTCTACAGATGTGTCTCAGCTGCCTGACACCATGCATATCCCTTGAAGTTAGAGGATGTTGCCTCACAGAGGCTCCATCAATAGTGGTGTGGCTGGCCGAAATGGCAGGCACGTACACCCTGATTAGGCAGTCATTCCAAACCCATTAGACTTTCGTTCATCTTCAGCACACAAATGAAGACATTTTCAATGAAACCTGGGAGATTTCTGTCCCTCCATTTACAGTCCAAGTAACCAAAAACTTTCAGGTTCCAAAAAGTTCATAAAGGCATTGTAAAAGTAATCCTTGTGACTCCAATTCTTCAATCTCACTTTTATAAAGCAATACAAATGCTTTGTGTGAGCAAAAATACTATATTCCAGCATCCACCAATTTAGTGAGAGTTCATAAGTGACATACTCGAAATAAAATGCTCACTGATAATAAATCCTTCTGCCTACACACATAAACAAGGTATCCTTTGAAAGTACCAGATTCAAAATTACTCACCGAATACTATACAAGTGTATTTATTATGTTGTGGCAATTTTTTTGATGACACTGAGATGCAAGCATATATTCTAAGTGATCTATTTAATTCTTTCAGTGTTGTTTTCTACACTAAATAGCATTGTATGTTTATTTGTCTCTTCCCTTCAAATGATAATCTAATTGATAGTTTATTGTATTTATTTTGCACCTGACATACATATGCATATAAGTATTCTTGACCTCTTATTCAAATAGCTAAGTGCCCCATTATTGCGTCATTGTATTATCATATTGACCACAAAAAAGACTATTTATAGTCAACACTTCATCAATTTGCAGGAACATTAACATTTTTGGGCACAACAATAGTTGTCTTATACCCACACCCTCCCAAAAAAAATATTTAAAAAAATTAAATAATCTGGGTCTTCCCATAAGTATGAGAATGCTGTTGTTGTGACTTTGATGTAATTCAAATCATTACTTATTTAAAATGAGTATACTGTTTAAAATGAGAACTTTAAGGATTTACCTTTAAATAAGTATTTGTTGCAGTGGCCAAATCACCAAATACCTTATATTTAGCAAAACTGCATATGTGCTTTAACTAGTTCACAAAAAAGTGTGTGAATGGCTTAAGCAAAGAACAGTCACTGTTCATAAGATCACAAATTTGGTCTGGTTGAGCTGAAAAAAGAAGGAGCAGTTTGAGAGCCAAAAGATTCAACCCTTATCTCACCTGTCTGTGAGATTGTGAAATTGATAAGTGCCAGCAGTTTACTACATTTTGTTGAAGACAAACTCCATAAGCTGAGCCAAATTAGCTAAATTATGTGACTCACTGAAAATAGCCTGAATTTCCTTCACTACAACTGTAAAACTTGGCTTGTTTAGACTGCTCTTTTATCCCTCTTGCCAAGTTATTTCCATGAGCTCTTGACAGTGAGTAAGCATGTAGACATGTTAGCAGTGAAAAAAATTAAACCCAACACTCTATGATTATTCTTAATTTGCTGTGTCTTTTTTTACTGAATGAATTTCAATAGAACATGGTATACAGTGTATTAAGCCACTACACAGAACAATTTGTCTATTGCTCTCTCTTCCCCCACTTGCTGTCATTGCATTGCACTGGTCTAGTTTCAATAAAATAAGATCTGGTTTCAATATAAACTCTCCTGGAGCATTCTTTCTCACTCTAACATTAGTTTGAGTTTCATTGAACTTTGATACTGCACCACAGGCAAGAAGAACTTTGAACAACAGTAGAGGTGAATTTATCTGTATGTATAGTATTACAATTAAACTAGCCATAAAACATCTGGATAAGTATTCTCTTAGGTTAAATTGTTAAAATGCTTTAAATACAGGATTTACCAAGGTGACAGAAGTGGCTTTCCAAAATGAAAGAACTCAAGTGGCCTGCACAAAGCCCTGACCTCAACCCCAGTGAACACATTTGAGATGAAGTTAAATGATGACTGTGCCACAGGCCTTCTTGCTTGACCTCTGACCTCACTAATGTTCTTGCAGCTCAATGGACATATCCCTACAGCTACGCTCCAAAATCTAGTGGAAAGCCTTCCCAGAAGACTGGAGACTATTATAACAGCAAAAATGGGATCTTTTTAAATATGTATCTTTAAATCTGGATCAAAAAACTGAAATCTATTCAAAAAGCATGTATGAGTATTATGGTCAAGTGTCTCCAAACTTTTGGCTAGAGTTGGGGTACTCGATCCTGGACTCAGACTCAAGTCCAATTATGAACGAACTTGACACGGACTCAGACATTTTGGACTCTGAAATGTTTTAAGTACACACGGGTCCGCGTCATATGTAACATGAAAAGAAAGATAAAAAAAAAATAACAACATAAAATTAAGATAACAAGAAATTCATGAATGCCTCCCTGCCTGACCAGGGGCTTTCTGTGCGCACACACTTGAAACGTGCACACAGAAAGCCGCCTCATCATATGCTTACCGAAATTAGTTCTCTTTAGCTGCTTATAATACTTGAATGGTCAAATAAATACACACACATCATGTCAAAATGCTGGTCTGGCCGAGTATTCATGTAAACACAGTCGATTATGTCTTAAGTGAATGTAAACAGTAGTGAGAATAATCGGAGGTCTGTCAATTGTCATGGATATCTCAGAGGCTACTCTGGACTACAGCTCCCAGCAGCCACTGCACTACATATATATATATATATATATATATATATATATATATATATATAATATACTGCACTTTGGACTTGCTTTACTTGGTTTATTCAATTCCCGTACTATTTCTTACTTGAATACTGGTAGACCTACCTGACAACACTTCTGGGTTACTGGGTAACCCTGTTCCCTGAGAAAGGAATGAGACGTTGTGTGACCTTCATGCTGTGGGAAGTGCCCTCGTGTGTGTCCACTATCTGAAGTCTGTGTAAAATCACGCCTATTTATCGGTCTGCCGTGTTCAGGGGACATGGCATTTAAAACACCGTGACTATAAAACACCACCTGTAAACCACGTCATCAGCCTCTATTATCTGAAGCAAAGACATGATTCACAGGCATGCCTCAGTATGACCAAGCTATGCAATGTCTCGTTCCCTTCTCAGATGACAGGGTTACATGCATAACCCAGACGTTCCCTTTCAGAATTAACTCAATGTTGCTTGAACTTCAGGCTGTGGGAATGAGTATACCCACTCCGTCATACTGAGGGTATGGCCTGTCACAGAGGCTCCATCAATAGGGGTGTGGCTGGCCGAAATGGCATCCACTTGGACCTTAATTGTAGAAGGAGCCAATCTTGCTGAGAAACGTTCCTGTAAGAACAGTCTCACTGACGTTCCTAGCATTTAACATTGTCTCTACAACCTCAGTTGAGAGACCGGAATCTATGAGCTTGTGCCCCTCAGGGGCCAAACTCACAGTTTCCATAGTTCCGGCCGAGGGTGATAAAACCCTCTGGCTTCAGACAATAGATCCCTGCAAATGGGAATCTCCCAGGGAGTGCCGTCCAGCAGAGACATTAGCTCCGAGAACCATATATGAGCTGGCCCATAAGGCCAAACTGTAATACCAAATGAATGTGTGCGGCATAGACCACTCCACCACAGCACACACTTCCTGTAAGGGTATCCCTTAGATAAAGCCTTTGAGGAGGCAACCCCCCAGTGGAATGAGCCCCTATGCCTATGCCTAGAGGCATAGCGAGACCACACGCCTAATAAGCAATAAAGATTGCTTCCAACACCCAAATAGAGATGCGCTGCTTTGACGCAGCATCACCTCTACTTTCACTGCCAAGCAAACCTTTCACTACTACTTTCACTGCCTTTCTAACACCTTCTAACACCTTGATTTCTTTTCTCTGAAACAAATTGAGAGTTTCCTTTGCTGAATGCTTTGGATCATTGTCCTGCTGGAAGGTCCACCCGCATCTCATCTTCATCATCCTGGTGGATGGCAGCAGATTCTTCTCAAGAATCTCCCAGTAAAGGGACATCAATTATATAAAGTCTGCCAGTACCATGCAATGAAAAACAGCCTCACACCATGATGCTTCAACCTCCAAACTTCACTGTTGGTATAGTGTTGTTAGGGTGATGTAACGTGCCATTACTTCTCCAAATATGGCCCTCGTCTGACCAGACTACACTCTCCCAGTATTTCATAGGCTTGTCCAAATGAGCTGTAGCAAACTTTAAACAAGCTTTGACATGACTTTTCTTTAGTAATGGAGTCTTGTGGGGGTGAGCATGCATAGCGACTATGGTGTGGAGTGCATTGCCTATTGTTTTCTCTGTGACGACGGTACCTGCTGACTCTAAGTGTTTCTGGAGCTCTTTCTGAGTGGTCCTTGGCTCTTGCGTGGCCGGTTTATGATGGAGTGATGTTGCTTCCATTTGCAGATAATGGCCCCAATAGTGCTTACTGGAAGATTCCGAAGTTTTGAAATATGTCTGTATCTGATTCCATCAATATGTTTCACAACAATAAAGCTGCAAAGGTCTTGGGAGAGCTCTTTGCGTTTACCTATCAAGAGATGTTTCTTGTGTGACACCTTGGTAACAAAAAACGTTTTTACAGACCATCAATTTACTAACCCAGCTGATATTAATTTGCACAGATAGGAGGTATAATTACTTTCTAACTATGCATTTCAGCTGGTTCCTTGCCTTACCTTGCCTTGGAGAACTGCTTTTTTTTAGCATCTTCAATACTTTTTTTCTGTGTCATTCCACTTTATTACAGACAACTTTATTTATGGACTTTAATGTTGTGAATTCTTTATATTTGCGGATTTCTTGACTTAATACTGATGTCTGGTGAAAACTTCATGTGAATAGTCTCATTGGAAATATATTTGCTGAAAAAAATGTTGATGCGTTCCATACTTATTTTCCCCACTGTATATATGAGACCACCATTATATTGTCTAACACATGGTGACCTCTCTGAGAAGGAATTCAGTGCTAGGAGAATGGCCCACACTTCTAGGTGATTTTTATGCCACACTAGATGACGGCTGCTCCAGAGACCATGAGGGAGGCATTTGACATTACCGCCATTTGATAAGAGATGTCCCTAGAATGTGACTCAAGGCTATAAACTGGGGACACCTCCAAATTCGCAGAGCGTGTAGGCATCACTGTGTGACCTTGAATACTCTCGGGGGTTTTGTCCTTGGATGAAACTCCCGACTTTCAGACACCACTGAATGGTCTCATATGCAATGGGCCCAATGGTATGACATTGGCTGCTGCTGCCATAAGCCCCAACAGTCTCCACAGAAACTGGAGGGGATGTCCAGACCTAATCTTATCTTGCTCAATGTTGATTGGATTGCCCTACATGTGTTGTTGATAGATATGCCCTCATTGTACTTCAATCCCATGTAACCCCTAGAAAAATCGCTCTTGACTGGAGAAGCAACTTTGCCTGAGGTTCAACCTGAGCCCCAAGCTCCTCACATGGGTGAGAACAAAATCTCGCTGTTGAATAACCAAACTCCCTGGACTGTTCTAGAAATATTCAGTCATCCAGGTAAACACATGGATGCCCTGGAGTCGCAAAGGAGCACTTTAGGACGGTGTGAGAGGATAAAGCTAGACTGAAAAGAAGAACTGATATTGATACACACTCCAAACTTGAACTTCAGTAACTTCCTGTGACTGGGCAATGGAATATGTGCCTTTTTAGATCTATCGTCACAAACCAATCCTTAAACTGAGTCTGTGAAACAATACATTTGAGCATCAACATCCTGAACCTGTATTTCCAAAGCATACGGTTCAGATGACACAGATCTAAAACTGGCCACATACCCCATCTTTTCTGTGGACCAGGAAATAATGGCCTCCCTCAGAGATGAGGTATATGTTCTATGGCCCCTTTGTCCAAGAGAGATCTACTTCCTGGGCAAACATCGGGCTCTGCCTTGTGGTGACTACTGTGGTGAGCATGCCTCTGAAATGGAGGGGGTGTCGAGCTATGAATTGGACCTGGTACCCTTTTCTACAAATGACAGAATCCATGGAGACACATTTGGCAGTATTTACCATGCTGCCAGATGATCTTTAGTGACGTTAACTTTCCACATTTTGTTAGAGGGAAAACATCAGATTTTCGTTGCCCTGTGACAGCTCGCTGACCAGAGATACTGAAAACTTGGGATGACATTGGCTAGGGGAGCTCTACAGTAATACTGGGGGCTTACTGCCCTAACAACCTCTTGTCCCCTGATACCTCCCTCCGCAGACCTTCAGGACATTCTTTTTTCTTTTCGCCACTGATTATCATTTTAAAACAGGCCTACTAGCAGGCTGCATCTGTGGCTTTCTGCGGGGGAGGCAGGCCGCCACACTCATCTTCTGTGCCTCCCTCATAGTTCAGCAGGTCTGCCTGGTAGGCCTGCCACCACATTGCCATTGTATGCTAAGACCCAAAGCAAGACCCACTGCTGCATAGGCTTTGTTAACCAATGCCGAGGTGGTCTTACACTGCCTGGATGGTAAAGCCAGCCCACCTGATTTTGCTGCTGTCGCTGGAGAGAGGTATAGCAAAATAGCTGTACTGTTTATTCCCCCAGTGTCCAAATAATGACACATTGCAGGGTTATAAACATGGCTTTCCCCAGAAGCGTAACACTTCATGGTGCACTTCTGGGGGAAAAAGGGAGTTTTCTGCAGCGTGAGGGAGCGCTCTCCTTCTCACTGGCTCCCCCCTCTGGCTACTTGGAGTCAGAGATGGTGGATTGGCTGAGAAGTGAGAGAGCCAAGAGCGAAGCTGCTTCATTGTGACCCCTTTTTATAAATAAAGAAATAAAGGTATTTATTTATTTATTCTTCTGGAGACTTTGACTTATTTTTTCAGCAAAACCCAGCAGTCTTCATTGTGTTTTTTGTCTGAAAAGTGGTCTCTTACGTTATATGCTGCTTTTGTTAATGACATACAAAATGTTTCTGTAACGTTTAATTTTGTGCTAGAAAACTAATGTATGGGAATGTAATATGTACTGACTTAATAATGTAGAAGTCATAAAATAAAAAAATCTATAACAAAGTTTGTACTAAAAAAAAAGGGTGCCTAAAACTTTTGCACAGTATTGTACTTCTTAATGTAGTAAATATCATAAACCTCGCTGATCAGGATTTCTTTTTAGAATTAACATGAAAAAAGTTAGAACAGAGCTGTGTTCATAAATTAGTTTATTGTCATTCATACACAGATTAAAAACAGTAAAAAAGCATGAAGCTTCTTGGAATGACATGCTGCTTAATGCAACTACCCTGTACTCTCTATCTCTCAGACTATATAACTGTGGGGGAGAGGCATGAAATTATTGAAATGTCAACTCAAACTGGAGGACACAATATAGTGTGATACAATAACAAAACAGGTTAATTTGTATTTTCATACACTTGTAATATAATAAAGGTTCTACAAATACCTCTATATCCCTTTTTTTCTTTGAAACCATTTTTTATAGAAAATTAGTTGAGGTGCTGATGACATGAGATAAAAATATTACATGGCAATGGCAAGATGTAATAGTGGTATTTTTTGTTACATTTATATTTCCATTGGTTTGTGAATGTTAAAATATAATTTAACTGTTCAGTGTTGAGCATTCAAATCTTTTTTCAATTTAATTACTTTCTGGACTCCTCCGGACTCAACTCTGACTTGGCCATTAAGGACTCGACTTGAGTCCAACTCGGCCCCTTTTGGACTTGGTCTCAGACTCAATTGGTTAAGGACTTGGTCTTGAATTAAACTCAACAAAAGTGGACTCGGACCCAGCATTACTTTTGGCCATATAGTATATTTTTCTACTGGTTTAAGTGGAGGTGATACCCTAACAATCCCCTGCCAACTTATAGAGCTTTTAATATATGATTTTTTATAGGATTAATTGTTTTAGTATCATATTGTACTGAGAAAAAAGTTCTGATGCAGACCATTCTTATGTAACTAAACATTGATCTTGTTTGTACATGCATTTAGGAGGCAGAAGATTGGAGGAATAAAGGTAGCATTGACTTGCAAAACCAATGCAAATCAGCTCATATTGGTTATGTAGGAAGAAAGTGAAGAGGTCTTAGTGACCATGGGAGCGAGGGTGTTTATCTCCATGTGTCAACCTTTCAGCTTGCTCCTACTATCCTCATTGTTACCATGGCAAAGTGACATTTTAACTCACCTCAACTGACTGACAAAGGCTTTCTTTTAAAAAGGAATGACTACGGAGTGATTTTCCTAGCTAAGATGAATGCAGACAACAGGCCTGATCAATGAATGGTCTGATCTTACAGCCTTGCTGACAGAATTGCTAATATACTGGACCCAGTGTACACCATTATCATAATGTTCTAAAGAACTTTTTCTTCTTTGTCTGATTTATCTATGTCATCTAAAAGATCAGCAGAACTCAAAACTGAGCATTATAATAGCACTCACACTTGCATCACATAATAGCACTCAAACTCAGAAATGCACACACTTCAGCACACTTCAGACTTCAGTATATTATTATTATCGTTATTGTGTTCTTTCTACTAGAGGCACTACACTGGCAGACTTAGACTTAGTCATGAATTAGACTTTCGTTAGAACTTATAGGACACTACAATTAAGATCAATGTAATGTTCCTCGAGTTCACACACTTGGTGAGATTTATTATTTGTTGATTGACCAACTTTAGATTCACTGTCTAAGCATTCCACATTGATAACACCACAGTACACCTCGGATGGGTTTCTGTACCTTCAGATAGGACTGCCAAGTCACCTAAGCAATGCCTCTGGACTATACTGCTAAAAAAAAAACACAAAACAGGCAAGCAAACAAAAAGCAACAACAACAACAAAAAAAGATAAATTCTATTGATTTTCTTTATTCAATGAAATAAAAAAAGATTGATAAAGCAAACCTAATTTTAAAAAAAATAATTTGATTCCCTTGGATATTTATGAGATTGTTCCCTAAATTGAGGGATTTCTGAGATTTGGAGCTTTGTATCTGATAAGCAGAAATTAGCTGGTTGTAATGTGTCTGCTCTCTTTGTAAGAGAAAAGCCTGTGGTATTGACCAGGAAAACACTTTACTTTAGGTGGTTTTTTCCATTGCATGGTTTCCTCCTCATTCTGTCAATCTAATCTATCCAATTACTCAAGCCATTTACTTCTGAGCATTGCTGCACAATTGAAAAGAGAGAAACAGCTATGTATGCATTTGTACAACCACACTTTTTGTTATCAAGAATCTTGCCCATATACGCACACTGGTCTGTCACATAAATATCACATTGAATCAAACAAAGAAGTTAGGTAAAAATCCACATGGCTTCAAATACAGCATGTTTTGCATATACACTGATGTTGTTGTGAATAAGAGTTCTCACTCACATCTATGTAAAATCTATTTTGTTTTAGATAATAATAATAATAATAATAATAATAATAATAATAATAATAATAATAATTCCATAACAACTGATAAAGCTGGTTAGTTTGGAAGTTCTGAAGTGTATATGAGAAAATAATTGAAAATTCTTGTATTTGGACCTCCTATGCTAATTGTTAGCCAATCAGCTTACAATAGTCAGAAAAAAGTTGTCACACAAATGCGAGAATCGACTGAGAACTCCCAGACTGCAGTGTGGCTTACAAACATAATGAATTTTCAATAGAACTCTCTACTGCAATTGGATCCTTCTATGACAGATTACTTTGCCTCACCATGGATGCAGCAGAGTCATGGTATCATAACGCCATGGCAGACTAAGGAAAGCTGATCGGAGAGCACCACCAAAACCTGGCCGAGCCTGAACTCACATTTTTCACATTTAATTTAACACTTTCATATCGACCAGGATCCAAAAATATTAAGGCTGACTCGTTGTTCCATCTACATCCCTCCACTGACAAAGATCTGAGCACCAAACCCATACTACCCTCCTGTTTTTTCAGAACTATCACTTAGGACATAGTCAAATAAATCTCTTACACTTCAGTATGAACTCCGTCCACATGCCCTGTGGGGGTGCAGGTTCATACCACCCAGCCTGAGGTGTAGGCTCATCACCAGGGCACACACAATGCTAGCTACTGGGCATCTGGGGACCCAAACAACCTATCATCTCTTGAAGGCTAAGTACTGGTGGCCCACCATGATCACCAATATTCACCAATTCATCTCCTCATGCACAGTTTGTGCCCAGACTAAAGTGCCAAGTATGCTGCCCACCGGAATGCTCCTGCCCTTACCCACACCTCAATGGCCCTGGTCCCGAATTGCCACAGATGTCATCACTGACCTCCCTGAGATGGCAGCACTGTGATATTGGTCATCAGTGACAGGTTTTCAAAGTCTCTACATTTTATTCCCCTTCCTAGCCTGCCCACCACCTTCAGGACTGCAGAGTTCATATTTACCCATACATTTGGGTATTTTGGGATCCCAGAGGACATAGTAAGTGACTGGGTTACCCAATTCACTTCTAGAGTCTGGGCCAGCTTTATGGAGAAGCTGGGTGACACAGTGAACCTCATGTCAGGCTATCACCCACAGTCCAGTTGACAAGTTAAGCAAGGTAGTCATGAGACTGGCAGATTTCTGCCAACATTCTGCTCAGAGAACCAAGGGGATTGGGCTCAGTTTTTCCCATGAGCTGAATATGCACAAAACACCCTCCACTACACCGCGATGCAACTGACTCCCTTCCAGTGTGTTTTAACTTACCAGCCACCATTGTTTCCTTAGAACACCAATCCCTCGGACTCATCCACAGTAGATGACTGGTTTAGGCAGAGTTAGCAAGCATGGGAGAACACACACCAGCACCTAGAGCAAGTTTCTCAAAGTAACGCAGAGTTTGCAGACTGACACCATGGAGAAACCCCCAATTCTAGCCAGGCAATCCAAGGATGTAAAAAACTCAATCCCTGATACTTCAGCCCCTACAAGATCCTCTGGAACATCAATGAAGTAACATACAGTTATGTGAAAAAATAAGTACAGCCCATGGAAATTGTATTTTTTTTTAAAAAACATATTTGGACAAGCAAGCATTTGATTATCTTAGAAACATTGCCTTTTAACAAAGGTGACACTTTCTGTCAGTGATTAGAACCTGCTTAGGGAGTGCAGGTGGAACCTGTCTTTTTTAAATCTCTCACATCTAGTGTCTGGTGTTCTCTTTGTTATTGTGGCGTTTGGTGTCATCATGCCAAGACCTAAAGAGTTCTGTAAGGCCTTCAGAAAAAAAGGTTGTGGATGCCTATGTGTCTGGCAAGGGATTTAAAAAGATCTCCAAATTATTTGAAATACATCATTCCACTGTAAGGAAAATCATCTACAAGTGGTGCAGATTTCAAATGCCAGTTTGACCAGGACTAGCAATCTAAGCAAATCCAGCCCACGCGCAGACCGTCTGATGCAAAGAGAAGTCTCCAAGAACACCAAAATTTAATCACAGGATCTGCTAGTAAGTCTTGCAACTGTTCCTGTCAAGAAAGAGACTGCAGAAAGAGACTGAAAGAGACTGCAGAAATTTGACCTGCATGGGAGGCTTGCCAGGAAAAAGCCTTTGCTTTCTAAAAAGAACAGTAGCACAAGAATACAGTTTGCCAATGAGCATATAGGCAAAGACCAGCCCTTTTGGAATAATGTGCTCTGTACAGACAAATCAAAGATAAAGCCTAATACCAACTGTGAAGCATTGTGGTGGAAATTTTATGGTTTGGGGTTGCTTTGCTGCCTCGGGGACTGGACACCTTGCATTCATTGATTCAAATATGAATTCTGCATCATATCAAAGAGTGCTTGAAGATAGTGTGAGGTCATCTGTCCAAAAGTTGAAGTTCAACCGAAAGTGAACCTTTCAACAGGATAATGATCCTAAGCACACTAGCAAATCCACCAAGGAATGGCTCAAAAATAAATGGAGGGTTACGGAATGGCCTACTCAAAGCCTGGATTTGAATCCCAATTAAATGTTTTGGGGGAATTTGAAATGGGCAGTACTTGCAAGAAAAACTTGCAACTGAAAGCATATTGCATGGAAGAAAGGTAAAAAATTCCAGCAAGCTGATGTCAGAGATTTGTGGACAATTATGCAACTATAATTATTATGCCTACAATAAGTTATTTCTGCTAAAGGGTGCAATACTAGCTTCTCAGGCCAAGGATGTACTTACTTTTTCCACAGAAGAATATCACATCTATTGATATTTCTGTTGAATAAATTATTGAAAAAGCTATTTTTCCTTGTGTTTTTCCCCCAAGTATATCAACTTTATTAATAGGCTCTGTTTCAAAGATGATCAAATGTTTGCTTGTTCAAAATTGGTCAAAAACGCCAACAGTTTTCATGTGGTATACATATTTTTCAACATGACTGTACAAGCTAGATCTACTATGTCACAGTCAATTTTCACCCTCATTCCATGTTTCCCATCTCAAGCCTGTCACCCCTGGACCACTAGCATCTGAATTTCCTCCCACTACTCCACCAGCACCCCTTGACTTTAATAGACCGCCCACTTACCCGGTAAAAGAATCCTAAATTCACGTAGCAATTATGGGAAGTCTTATTGAGTGGGAGGGTTACAGCCCCAAAGAGCAGTATTGAATTCCAACACACAACATTCTTGACCCCTTGATCTGCCAAGAGTTCCAGGAGAGTTAGAGGAGTGACCCTTCCAATGGTGGAGATTAAAGACCAAGACTCTCTCACTTTGCCAGAATTGCCTTTTCTAGAACCCCACCTGGGTCATGCTCAGGAGATTGAGGGGGGCTCTAAGCCGATATCACAACTTGAAAGTGGCCTTGAAAGGGTGCAACCTGTGGGCTCCTGTACAGTGGTCTGACAAGTGAAAAATAGCATGGGTGGGTGCTCACCAAAATCTTGCTGCTGCTGGTCTGAGTATGAGTAAGACAAACTGTGTAGTGGGTGTGTGGTTAAACTGCTCCATCAGCCATTGCTCTGAGGTATCAAGGGGCATGTTAAGAATCCTGTGCTTCCCAAACCACTGGCACAGCTCCTGTACCAGCCAATGGCTTGCCCACATACAGGGACATGGAGCAGGCCCTACCCTGCCCATCATTGTTTTGCTTGTCTGCCTGGTTCTTCAGTCTTACTTACACATGCACTCACTTACACTCCCAGAAACCCACACACAGTGTCTGTTGATATATAGAGTGTTAGCATTTGCTGGTGTTCTTAGTGAATACATCTGATTCCCTGAGCAGCAGCCATCTGTTTAATGGGAGTTGGCATGGAGTTAATGCTGCTTTGATGAGCAAAAAAAATAGAAGAAAAAAACATTCAACTATGCTGCCACTCAGCTTCCTGCTTCCAACCAGCCATTCCACCAGATGAACCAGTTGAATGAGCAAATCCCCACAGCCACACTCCAAAATCTAGTGGAATGCCTTTCCAGAAGAATGGAGATTATTATAACAGCAAAGGGGAACCAAATATGAAATGAACTGTTCAATAAGCACATATGAATGTGATGGTAAGATGTCCGCAAACTTTTGGCCATATAGTGTATATGATGTCTATGTGTGTATTTGCTGTAAATTAAAACTCAAACAGTCCTATCAAATATATTTGTGCTTTGGAGCTATGAGAGTCTATAAATGCTTTATAGTGTTGTCTAATGGTAGATAATTTGTGAATATGGCCTGTAGATCAGTGCAACTGGTCTATGTGGGGCTCACAGACTCACAGAAAAGCCTTGCTGAACTTATCAGCCTTTGACAGAGCCAGGATAATTATCAGGGGAATAAAGGAATTTTATCTGTTGGTCAGTGGCAACATCAGCACACTGACAGCAGCCAGAGGGACAAATGAACACTAATGAACACCCAGGAGCCAAAAGCACAAGTCTGCACTTCAAGACACACTGAAGCAGCACCTCATCAATTAAGAGTAACATGTTCAGACCTTCATCTTCAGACCATTTTAGACATGACAACACTAAAAATGGTTTAATATGCTGAGCCTCTTATTCCAGACAGAGAGATGCAAATATCTTTTTTAATTAAGTAAATTATGAATGTTATTTGCTTATTTAAAAGCTAAATAAACTAAGTTCATTTGTTTATTAATTTTCAAAAGCGGATTTAGTCCTTATGGTAGTTGACATAAAGGCTGTACCTTCTTTACCTAGAACCTACCAAATGCCGCATTTTCATGTTAGCTGTATGTGGTTGATGGAAACCCATAAATAAAGTATTTTTCAAAGTCTCCACCGACGTGAACACCACACAATTGCCCCTCTGACAGGACCGTCCATCAAATAGTGGAGGGTCGAACTACTGTTAGCTTAAAAATCTAGCGACTGAAGTTTTCATTTCCACTGCAGGTGAATTAACACAGCAAGTGTTCTTCTCATAATTTTACAGCAGGTGCTATTCAAAATAAATGAAAATCCATTAAATCAACATAACTTTTACATACCATTTATCGTTTTTATTATAATTATTACAGGTTTTTAAAAAAATATTTCAATATGTAAGATCAACAAACCTCACTCAGATGAAAGTGAGACTACCAAGAGACTGTCGAAATATGATAAAATAATCTAAATGTAAGTGACATGTCCAAAATTGGTTCAGAAGCATGCCGTGTGCTACGCTGGCAGTGACATAACCAAAAATTTATTTCAGCAGGTTGAGGACGTGTACAAAATAAAACCACAATTATTTTCCTGATCTCTACAATTAAATTAATAAGTGTAAAATGCTTGTGCATTTGAGGAGGATGTCAGACAGCAGTAGGCACTGTGATGACACAAAATTGTTATTTATTCATTTAAGGTACAACCTACCATTGGCACCCTGTCCAGGGTGTACCTAGCCTTGTGACTGATGCTCCCTGGGATAGGCTCCAGGTTCCCCCGTGATCCTGAAGAAGGATAAGCGGTATAGAAGATGGATGGATGGTACAACCTACCGTCAAATGGTCTTTTCAAAGTAAAGTCAAACGTTGCCATAAAATAGCTTAATGACAGTTCCACTGAACAAGATTAAAACCTTATTTTTGCACTTTTTATTATAAATCCTGATCTATTTTGTAGTAAACTCCAACAGGTTACTTCACCGGCTCTCACCTCAGCATCTCTGTGCTTGTATTGTAGCTGTCTGGTTAGTAACATTCGATCAGAAACAGAAAACATGCATCAATAAAATGTGATAAAGAAAGAAATGCATTCATAAAAAGCATTTATTACAATCAGTATAGTAAATATTATTACCTAATAGTCCATACACTTTAATAGTTGGTTAGCACTTCTCTTTCCTAGAAACACCCTTTCCTAATCTGATGTACACTTTGTTTTTGGCCCTTGAATGTCTCACAAACATGCTGATGTGGCTCTGGCAGAGTTCGACACCCCTGATATACGTAATCTAAGGGTAATAATAAATAAATAAATAAATATATATATATATATATATATATATATATATATATATATATATATATATATATATATATATATATATATATAAATTGTAATTTAACAAAGAAAAACACAGAATCATTGATACATAAATCATTAAGAAGAAGGACTCTTGGGTGGCGCATGTTTTCTACGATGGAAAAGTCTTCATGACATAGGACTTTGCATTTCCCTGTTTTTCAGTGATATGACAAACTGTGGTTTTTGTCTTATTAAAAAGGTGATAAAAAAAAGGAGATGCTTGTGAGGGAATGACTGTTTATAATGAAACTGTCTATGATGAAACCACAGACTTCCCAACAGATACCTTGGACAAACATGGCTGCTTCAGACTACACTCCCCAGACCACAGACACACTGCCTCCCTCTCAGTCACCCAGCTTCTAATTGAGCACACCTGGGCTCAAACACAAACACACACACACACACACACTCACACACACACACACACGCATGAGTGTGCACACACACAGGATGCTTTAAAAGGAGACTCAATCGTGTACACTGCAAAGTATACACTCAGTTACCCTTTGTCTCTGATGTTACCAAGCCTTTGTTGATTATTGCTTCTCTGGTTTTTGAAACTGTTTGTTTATTGTTTCTGATTTTCGCCCAGAATGCGCTAAAAATTAGTTTGTGTATTAATTAATCAACGTAAAAACATTAGTTTAATAAGTATTAATACATTATTATCAATGTAATCACATCTTTTGACTTAAAAATCTCTTGTCAATGTTGATGTTCTTGTTGTTGTTTTTTTGTAGAAAGAGCTACTTTTTCTCATGATAATTTCTTTTTTATTCCAGTGAAACATTCTAGGTTTGGTGACAGTCAGCCAGGCAGCTCTGTTGTCATGAATAAATCCGAATTAACATCAGAATGTCAGTTGTGTGCTTTTTAGATTATCCCATAGCAGTGAGCCCATTGATGGATTGATGGAATTCACTGCCATCATTGTAAAATGCCACAGAGCTTTTCTAATCCAGAGAGGTTCTTTGATGCTGTGAATGGATGAAATATTTTCTTCTTTTTTTTCTGAAATACAATCATATGGGGAATATTTAAGTGAGTAGTAAAATGTTCATTTATATATATATATATATATATATATATATATATATATATATACATATATACACACTTGCTACAATGTAAAGTAGTGAGTGTACAGCTTGTACAACAGTGTAAATTTGCTGTATCCTCTATCACCAGCATTGTTTTAAAATGTCATGCTTTAATTTGAATTAAATATATAAGGAAAAGCTCCTGCACCTTATTTCCTCTATAATGAACACATGACTGTATTCAGAGTTGTGTTAGACATGCATACTTACAGGCTAGTACTCCAGATGTAACTAATAATTTACACACTTCTAATACAGATGCATAGGAGTTGTGTGCAGGACGGAGTTTTCTGCAAACAGAGGTGCTGTCTTTAAGGGCAGGGTAAGCTGAGCATGAACATGGAGAACTTTCCTGGTTTAAATACTGATGTAACTGTAAAGTCACTAACTTTCAATACAGCCCATATATTTAATAAATTTCAGTAAGGACCATAGCTCAATAGTGAATATCCCTAGCTTGATTAGTTAAATATACTTACATGCCATATTTCAAGCTCAAATTAAGTTTCATTCTCCAAATTATAGCAATCCATATGGTTTAATTATTCCATAGTAAATCAGCTTTCAAGAAACAGCATGCAAGTATGACTACAATTTACAACCCAGCATTTGTTTAACATATGTCTTCTTGTGTCAAGCAAATAATTAAAATTGTGTGCTTTTAAACACATACTGTATTAGTCAATTATTAGCGTAAAATAAATTTAACTGAAGACTGAAGACTTTGTCAAATATTTAATTATTACTATGATTTTTCAAATGAAATTGGATGAAATGTCCAGGGTAACATGCATAGCCTATGAGCTGAATAGTCAAAGTAAATTAAAAAGATAATGAAAAATGCACAGAGAAACATTACGTTTTAGGCATTTTCAACTTGTATTAAACAAATGTGTCAAAAGGCAATAAAGTAGATGCTGGAAGGTGCGGTGACATGTAAACAGTCTTTCACTAGCATGAAGATGATTATGAGCACATTTCTGCTACTCTGTTGACTTGAGAGTGGCACATAATGAAATATCCCTCTGTCTTTATGAAGTTCCTTTTAAGTTGTCTCCATTTTCCAGGTAGAAACTGCAGTCTTACAGAGAGGGAATGCATTATGAATAGAAGGCTTCTGCCTCTCCTTATTACTTGCAACATCTTACTGCTTTAGTGAAGCTTCAGTGCTTGTGAGTCAAATCAATCTCCACTTTTCTTTATTAGCATGAAAGGGTTTCTCGCACCTTGCACTCTCCAAAAAGATGCATCGCAGAAGCATCCATTTGTAGCTCCAGTGGCCACATTACTTTTTAAAATCTAAGTGTGGTACAGATGCCATTATTTGTAATTGACTTTATAGTCTGCTTTCTTATTTTTATTTTCCAAGAATACACTCTTTGAATTCTTTTTCAGATTGAAGAGGTGGCAAATGAACATAAATGTGTGTAGCAATCAAGGTGACTGACATCACTGTTCTGTTGAATTGAACAAAACAACATGAAGAAATCTTTTGTTTATTCAAATAAAAAGATGAGAATCAGTAGCAAGCAACAGCAGTCAGAAAAAAAGGGGTATGACACAACAATGTGAAATTTTTATATATTTATTAGTACATAGCTGTTACAAGGGTTGGGAGGGTTGCTTTAAAAATGTATTTCATTACAGTTACAAATTGCTTCATAAAAAATGTAAACAGTAACGTAGTCCAAGTATCAAAATATGAAAGTAATAGCATTCAAAACAGTGTTGCTGTGAATGCAGACTTTAATACACTGAAAAAGACAAACTATTAGCAACACATAAATATATATAAGTAAAATTGGTTTCACTCTGCTCACGTTTTACATTTTTTCCTACATTCTTTTGAATGTGCATGGAATAAAAAAAATATCAGATGCCACGAGTGTACCTTCTGCCATTACTTACACATTTGAATGGCCATGTAATAAGTTGCAATGTGATAACATGAAATTTAAAATGACCTTATACGGCCATGGGTATTGTTTTGATTCAGGACAGCTGTCATTTGCTGCCAAATGTGGAAAATTGTGAAAATTGTGGATGTATGGTTACCCTAACAAAAGCATTTCAGAGAACAATTTGTTCATTTCTACCAAATTAACTTCTTGCAAAATTCTCTGCAAGAGAGAACCAGAACTACAATGGCAAGAAAAAGTATGTGAACCTTTTGGAATTTCATGCTTTTCTGAATAAATTTGTCATAAAATGTGATCTGATCTTCATCTAAGTCAAGGGTATTGACAAATATAATGTGTCTAAAATAATAACAAAAAAAAATTCTGATCCCTCATGTCTTTATTGAGAACAACCAAAAAAACCTTATAGTGCTTGTGGAAAAAGTATGTGAACCCTTGAGTTAATGACCTCAAAAAAGCTAATTGGAGTCTTGTTAAGAAAATGAGTTTGGAGGTGTGGACTACAGCTACTTTGACTGATAAAAACCCCTCAAACTTTTGGAGTTTGCTCTGCACAAGAAGCACACGCTTATGTGAGCCATGCCTCTCCAAAAAGAGCTTTCAGAGGATCTACGATCAAGAATTGTTGATTTACATAAAGCTGGCAAGGGTTACAAAGTGATTTCAAAGACTTTAGAAATTCACCAGTCTACAGTTTGGCAAACATTCTACAAATGGAGACACTTTGGGACTTTTGCTACTCTACCAAGAAGTGGGCGCAAAGTCAAATGACACCAAGAGCACAACGAAGACTCATCAATGAGGTAAAGAAACAACCCCGAATGACAGCCGAAGATTTGAAGGCATCATTGGAACTGGCTAACATCTCTGTTTATGAGTGTACAATACGTAAAACATTGAACAAGCAGGGTATCTACAGCAGGACACCACAAAGGAAGCCACTGCTTACTCAAAAGAACATTGCTGCATGCCTGAAGTTTGCAAAAGAGCACATTGACACTCCACAGCAGTACTGGCAAAATGTTTTGTGGACTGATGAAACTAAGATTGAACTATTTGGAAAAACCACACAGCACTACATCTGGCGTAGAAAGGGTATGCCATATCATCATGAAAACATCATCCCAACTGTAAAGAATGGTGGAGGAAACCTCATGATTTGGGCCTGCTCTGCTGCATCAGGGTCTGCCCAGCTTGCAATCATTGAAGGGAAGATGAATTCCCAAGTATATCAGACAATTCTTCAGGATAATGTGAGAATGTCTGTACGTCAGCTGAAACTGTGTAGAAGTTGGTTGATGCAACAGGACAACGACCCAAAACACTGGAGCAAGTCCACAACAAAATGGCTTCAGAAAAACAAAATCCACCTTTTGGAGTGGTCAAGTCAGAGCCCAGACCTCAACCCAATAGAGATGCTATGGAATAATGATAATGAGTCTTTATTGGTCACATATACAGTAGAGCACAGTGAAATTGTGTTCATCGCATACTCGCCTGTCAGGAAGCAAGGGTCAGAGAGCAGGGTCAGCCATGATACGGCGCACCTGGAGCAGAGAGGGTTAAGGGCCTTGCTCAAGGGCCCAACAGTGGCAACTTGGAAGTGCTGGCGCTTGAACCTCCGACTTGACTTGAATGACTTGAAGAGAGCCATACACATGAGACGTCCAAAGAATATGACAGAGTTAAAGCAGTTCTGCCAGGAAGAATGGGCTAAATTTCCTCCTGAACGATGTGCAGGTCTGATCCACAGCTACAGGAAGCGCCTGGTTGAGACTATTGCTGCCAAGGTGGGGTCAACCAGTTATTAATTGTAAGGGTTCACTTACTTTTTCCACTGCCATTTTGAATGTTGAATGAGTGTGTTTAATAAAGACATGAGGGATCAGAAATTTTTTGTGTTATTATTTTAGACACATTATATTTGTCAATACCCTTGACTTAGATGAAGATCAGATCACATTTTATGACAAATTTATTCAGAAAAGCATGAAATTCCAAAAGGTTCACATACTTTTTCTTGCCATTGTATAATCAAGCAGCTGTCTATATTGTGTTATGTCAAAAGATTAATTTCTTTGGTTTTAAATTAAAAAAAAAATTGTAATCCTGATAGTATTTTTTTTTTTACAAAATGTACCTGTTATCTGATTACTTTGTTTTTCGATGTAACTGTAACAGATTACAGTTACCAGTTTTTTGTATCCTGATTATGTAGTACTATTACATGTATTCCGTTAATCCCCAAGCCTGACTGTTACGTATGACATATGAAATAATATCATCATAATAATAATCTTCACTTTGATAAGGTATGGTCTGGCATTGTTGCTGAATGTCCTTTGATTAAACGACCCATTGTTTGTCTTGTGAAATGACTGCACACTCCTCCAATATTGTGTCTCAAATGAATGAGTGGCTGATGGGTTGGCTATTATGGCTGTGGAGCTAAGCACTATTGTTGATTTATTTTTAATGGCTTTTCCAATTATGAAAGCAACAATATCCATTAGAAGTTATTGTTGACGTATGCTGGTGCAATTGGAGTGCCGTTTTGTAGTTAGCTTTGTCATCACTTTGATTATCTCTGACTAGTCTGCTGCTATGAATCAAGAACTCTAGATCAATATTCAGATGAATTCAGACAGCCAAATAAAGCACGTGGACAACAGTGGTCATGAATTATTTCATTTTATTTCTTTCTCTGCTTGGGAAATACAGTATATTCACTTTGGAATGATGGAAACAGGTAACCAGTGGAGTTGATAGATGATGTAAACTGATCATTTGGTGTATGTGAGAGCTCGAACTGCTGCATAAGTCATACTCTGGCAATAGTCAAGATGTAAAAAAAAAATAATAATAATAAAATTTTCTAGGATAAAGAACATTTTAAGAAAAAGTAAATCAACATTAAAACTCAGCTTTGAGTGACTAGGAATACAAATGCACAGATTCATTCAGTCATTCATTATTCTTTAGTAACTGCTTTATCTTGGTCAGGAGTCTATACTGGGAACAAGAGGTGTGAGATGGGAATACACCTTGGATACCCTCATTGCAGGACATCACACACACAAAAACACACACGTTTTGTGAGGCATGATTTTGGGGGGTGGGAGGAAACCATAGTACCCCATATGGAGAAAACGTCTGGGTTATGCACGTAACCCTGTTCCCTGAGAAGAGAATGAGACGTTGTATGAGCTTCACACTGTGGGAAATGCCCTCAGGCATGAGTGGTATCTGAAGTCTGTGTGAAATCATGCCTATTTATAGGCCTGCCGTGGTCAGGTGACGTTGCATTTTCCGTGTCGCATGATTATAAAATAGCACCTGTAAACCACATCGTCATCTCTATTATCTGAAATGAAGATGCAATAAACAGTCATGCC
Source organism: Ictalurus furcatus (assembly GCF_023375685.1). Lineage (NCBI taxonomy): Eukaryota > Metazoa > Chordata > Actinopteri > Siluriformes > Ictaluridae > Ictalurus > Ictalurus furcatus. Next base: position 26,255,141 of record NC_071255.1, on the reverse strand, counting down.
CCAGTATGACAAAGCTACGCAATCTTATTCCCTTCTCAGAGAACAGGGTTACATGCATAACCCAGACGTTCCCTTTCAAAGGGAACTCGTTGGGAACATTGCGTGAGCTTCATGCTGTGGGAACGAGTATATCCACTCAGGGGTGTACTCACTTTTGTTGCCAGCGGTTTAGACATTAATGGCTGTGTGTTGAGTTATTTTGAGGGGACAGAAAATTTACACTGTTATACAAGCTGTACACTCACTACTTTACATTGTAGCAAAGTGTCATTTCTTCAGTGTTGTCACATGAAAAGATATAATCAAATATTTACAAAAATGTGACGGGTGTACTCACTTTTGTGAGATACTGTATGTTTTGAGTGTTTAATTAGACCAATTAAGAAATACTTTCTGTGGTTTAAGTGTGTCAGTCTTAGCTTGTTAAGTCATGTCATTAATTTGGTCAGCTGAGAACTATCCTGGAAATGTATGGATAAAATGTATATAATAATATATATATAATATATATTAATCTATTATTACAATTATTATTAGTATTACAGGCTATAACAACAAAAAAAAAACACTCATACTGTATATATTTAGTTAAATATGGTTCTAATATAATCTCCTTTTCCATCTCTCCAATCATATTCTGCTTGCAGGTGATCAGTTGGCTTTTTATGATTTTTTGAATTTATTTTGTTTTCGCTTTTCACATTCTGTGTGATATATAATTATATTGGGCTTGTTTTGAGCTTGTTTTTGAAGCTGCAGTTGCTTATTTGTCTTGCAAGAGTTGGCAACACAGCTTCCTGGCCCGGACACATGGTTCTCGCTATGATGAGGGGCTGAATGTTGTAACCAACTGCCAGTCAATTAAATGGTATTGAACTTGAGTGACAACTCAAGCATTGGTTCCAGTCAGACAGAACACAGTTGGTCGGTAACTGAATCCAACAGTTTTACACAGCTCGTATAGCTTGTTAGTTTACCATCGGTAAATATTGTAAATAAATTATTTGTAAAATATATTTAATATTATTTTATATTATATTGTAAATAAAAAAATATAAAGTTATATAATTGATGTTATATAATTTGATTATTTTCATTCATATTTTATAAATTTTTCTACCTCCATCAGCGAAACTGAGATAGTTAGCAGATTACCTGGCAAAAACTAATTTTGTTGATCTGGTTTTGTAAAAGACTTTTAAACAGAAGAACAGCCCAACAGATGAAAAAGATAAAACAGAAAAAAAGTGCTATACTTTACAAATACAATTGAACGGAATTTAATTGAATTGAACATGCACACACACACACACACACACACACACACACACACACACACACACACACACACACATATATATATATATATATATATATATATATATATATATATATATATATATATATATATATATATATAAACTTCTCAAAAATTGATCAGTGGAAACATGATCCACCTGAGCTCAATTTTGAGTGTCATGGCAAAGGCTGTGAATACTTATGTACATGTGCTTTTTTGTTTTTTATTTTTGATAAATTTGCAAAGATTTCAAACAAACTTATTTCACACTGTCATTATGGGGTATTGTTTGTAGAATTTTGAGGAAAATAATGAATTTAATCCATTTTGGAATAAGGCTGTAACATAACAAAATGTGGAAAAAGTGAAGCGCTGTGAATACCTTCCGGATGCACTGTGTGTGTATATATATATATATATATATATATATATATATATATATATATATATATATATATATATATATATATATATATATGAATATGAGCAACACAAACTTGTGCTTCCTCTATTTTAAAAACAATCAGAAGCATTAGTTTTGTAAATATTAATAGATAAAGTCTATACGCATAATCATCGGAAATGATTTGCAGGTACAGCTCTGTGCAAAGGTTTTAGGCACGTGCAAAGAAAGGTTGTAGAGCAAAGATACCTTCAAAATAATGAAATGAAATGTTTCTACATTAATATATATATATATATATATATATATATATATATATATATATATATATATATATATATATATATATATATATATATATATTGTAAAGAGCAGTAAACAGTACTAAATTAAGTAACAATATTTGGAATGACAAATAAATAAATAAATAAAAGTAGTAGTTTGTAGTACAATTACTGCAGTTTTATAAGGAAATTAGCTGGTAAGTTTTATTAAGCATCTTGCAGAACCAGCCACGTTTCTTCAGACTTTGACTGTCGCACTAGCTTTTATATTTGCAGCAAAACTCAGCAGCGTTCATTGTGTTTTTTTGTCTGAAAAGTGGTCTCTTATGTAATTTGCTACTTTTTTTAGTGACATACAAACATTTTTCTGTAACATTTAATTTTGTGCTAGAAAACTAATGTTTGGGAATCTAAAATGTGTTTTGTACTGACTCAATAATGTAGAAGTCATAAAAGAAAAAAACTATAACAAAGTTTGTGCTAAAAAAATAGGGTGCCTAAAATTTTGCTCAGTACTGTACATAGTAAAAAGAATGCCGGCCAAAAACAGATCCATGGGGACATGCCAAATAACTTAAGCAGTACATTAGTCTTTCTCAATACAGATGAAATATTCTGTCAGTGAAGTAAAATAAAAGTAAACTAGCAGAGAGCAGTGGTAGCAACACAGGTGTGTGTGTGTGTGTGTGTGTGTGTTTGAGAGAGAGAGAGAGAGAGAGAGAGAGAGAGAGAGAGAGAGAGAGAGCAGGTCTATTTGTGTGGGCATGTGTGTGGGGTGTGCCTAAGTAGGTGTTAAAAATAGGGGGAACATTAATCACTGACTAGAGCAGATACAGATTATTGTGGATGGGTAAGTCCAGGTCTCTTTGGAAGCACTCCAGTCAAGAGAGTGAGAAGGCAGGTTGTAAATCAGAGCCTGTCTATGGCTGTCACAGTAGATGGATCTGAGTGGTATTTGTCACAAAAGTAGACCTGGAGGCATGGGGGAGATCAGGAACCACAGAAAACAACCCTTAGAGAAGGAGAACTCCCCCAAGTGAAACTTTGTTTTAAGTGGCTTTAAGGACTCTTGATTTTTCTATGTTGTATAGCGCTTAAAATATTTGGGATCAAATTTTTAAAAGAAGGAAACGGGATGAACCGGCATTTGTACTATGCATGCATAATGGGTTTTTACAGAGTCATTTTAAGCATTTAAGGTTTTTAAAAACCCAGTCAAAAGATGTTTTCAGCTATTATTAAAGCTAACATTCCTTGGAACTGTTATAAATTTATCAAGAATTATATGAGCAAACTGTTGCCCTGCACAGTGAGGAAAATGCTGAGGGAGTTGCATGAATGAAGCCCTTTATTAGAGCTACTAAGAAAAAATGCATCACGTGGACTTTGCACAGCATCACTGGAAGTACAGTTGGAATGGTATTCTGTGGTTAGATGAGGCCAAAATCAAACCTTGGCTTATGAAAAATGGGCAGTGCATACAGGGAAAAGCATCCATACATATCACATATCCACATAGAATTGTCACATTTATTACTTTTTGGAGGTCACATCCTGATACTTGCACATATAAACTAGACACATTTTATTTAATATGCTCAATTTCTTTTTTTGGACTGTAAATTCTTACACTCTTTTTTGTTCTCTGAGTTTATAGGGCTGCATCGTATGGGATCTAATCAAGCCACCAGAGGTGAAAATTTTCAAAGCAATCTTGTTGATTTCACCTGATGAGCAAACACATGCAGAGCATAATTGCATAGCAGATGCACGAGAGTGGTGATTTCCATATAATTGAATCCAGATTACATTTAATTAGTCATCTTATCTGGCATGAGCTCAAGCACTGAAAACACAAGACTCTACAAACTATTTTTTTTAAAAAAAAAACAAAAAAAACTGCACTACAATAAATAAATAAATAAATAAATAAATAAATAAATAAAAAACAAAAATATAACATCTGTAAATTATACAAAATTTCACTAATATGATGTAAAATATATTGATATAAAAAGCTAAATTATTTGTACTGAAATCTGTAATTTTTTCTTTAGTTATTTGGTGTGAAAGAACACGATCAATATACTGAAGAGAAAATAAAAATGAATTAATGAATGAAAATATTTTTGGTGTAAAAAAATACAAAAATGTAATATAATATTTAATATAATATGAGGATAAGTCAAATGAAAACCTTAAAAGTGCAACAAAAAATGTGACTTTTTTCCTCCCAGAGGAATCAGCACTATAAAATAATACACTTTTGTAACATGTAAAGGAAATTTGTATTTGTATTTGTATTTGTATTTGTATTTGTATACAAATTTTGTAACCATTCATAAAAGAAAACTTCAGATTTTAAACATATCACCTAAATATAAATACATTATGAACAATTGTATTTTTAACTGTTAATAATATTACAACTTATAATTGATCACTAGAAGTAGGAAACAATTAACAGTTAGTGAACTATGTTTTACTTGCTGATAAGTAGTTTATTATCAAATAAGATGCTATTCAAAACGCCAAGGAGCTTTATGATAAGCTCTAGGCCATTAATACACACTAGAATTCCCCAAGCATCGAACCCTATCCTTATGTGTGAATGAATCTAGATTTTAGGTACAACAGATTTTATTTTTGATTTATGTAAGTGATACTGTACAGGTGACAGGTACACTATATGGCCAAAAGGTTTTGTACACCTAACCATCACGCCCATATGTGTTCCTCACCAAATTGTTGCAAATTTGGAAGTGCACAATTGTATAGAAAAAAAAATTGTATGATGTAGCTTTTCAATTTCCCTTCACTGGAACTAAGCGGCCCAAACATGTTCCATCATGATAATGCCCCTGTCCACAAACTGAGGTCCATGAACACATGATTTGTCAAGGATGGAGTGAACCTCAACTTCACTGAACACCTTTGGGATGATTTGGAATGCTGACTGCTTCCCAGGCCTCCTCACCCAACATCAGTACCTAACCTCACTATTGCTCTCATGTCTAAATGGGCAAATACTCATAGCCACACACCAAAATCCAGAGGAATGCCTTCCCAGATGAGTGGAGGTTATTATAAGAGCAAAGAGGATTAAATCTGGAATGGGATGTTCAACAAGCACATATTGGTGTAATGGTCAGGCATGGAAACCATTTGTGTATACATACATGTTTGTGTATGTGTATGTGTATACATACGTTTGTCCTGAATGAATGGTAAAACAACTTGAATGGGTTTTCACACACAAAAAAATTGCTTTTTAAATTTATGATTTGAAAAGCTCCTTGTGTCTCATTGTTCATGGGGAAGTATCGTTTGCATTCTGTAACGTGCCAAGCCGTTGATCCTCATTCTTTTGTTTCATGGTTTTGATCCTGTTCTCGTTCTTGTTTCTCGATTCTTGTCTCAGCTTGGTTTGTCCTGTTTGCCATTCGCCTGACCATTTGCCTGTTTTTGACCATGCTTTTGATTCACGTTTTGGATTTGTCTGCCTGCCTCTCTTCAATAAAGCTCTTATCTGCACTTGCATCCATCTCAATACTCCATTACATGACACAGACAAAAAATGACTTTATTTATTATTAAGGGTAATTTTAGTGATGGATCCAAATGTTCACATTTACCTATGTAAAACCCAATTCAAGTGTTTTATACTGAGCAATTGGACAAGTTTAAAAAAGGCACTAAAAGCTTTAAATTGTAGATAACTACCAATTACCAATTGCTATTAAATGCTGTAATTGTTAGAAGTTAGGGTCATTTAGCAATCAGAACTCTCTGAAGACTTTTTTTTGTATGTAGTTGATAAAACTCTCCCTTCCAGATGCATTTTTGCTAAATTTTACACAGATAAAGTCAGTGAAATGGGTCAGAAATGGCCGAATATGTCAATACTATAATACAGCCTCTTTGTATGTTTCCAAATTTTATCCATACATTTCCAGGATAGTTCTCAGCTGACCAAATTAATGACATGACTTAATAAGCTAAGACTGACACACTTAAACCACAGCAAGTATTTCTTAATTGGTCTAATTAAACACTCAAAACATACAGTATCTCACAAAAGTGAGTACACCCGTTACATTTTTGTAAATATTTGATTATACCTTTTCATGTGACAACACTGAAGAAATGACACTTTGCTACAATGTAAAGTAGTGAGTGTACAGCTTGTGTAACAGTGTAAATTTGCTGTCCCCTCAAAATAACTCAACACACCGCCATTAATGTCTAAACCGCTGGCAACAAAAGTGAGTACACCCCTAAGTGAAAATGTCCAAACTGACCTAAACTGAGTTCAAATTGACACATTTTGTTTGCAAAATGCTCTAATGCTTACAAAACTTTAAAAACATGCAAGATAAGCAAATATTTCTATTAATCATCATAAATTGTGCTCAAATAAATTATAAAATAAATAATATTCCTTCAATCAATCATTACACAATGGCCAACAAAATACAGTATGAACCTGCAACCTTCATTTGTGCTGTATGCCTGTGCCATATGTTGAATTTTACAGTACATAATCATAGTGTGTGCCAAAAAAAGGCAAGCAAGCATATCACAGCAGAAACAGTATTATTTTCTCCAAATGTGAATCCCCCCACCTGAGATATCAAACCCTACTGCACTCTACACTTTTTACTTAATTTTTAGATGCCCTGTTGAAATACTGTAAAAAAAATAAATAAATAAAAAAATAAAAATAAAGCAACATTTTCCAAGGGTTTTCCCCCATTCATTTTATTCTTGTGTGTCTTTCTGTGCCCATCAACTGTTATTTACATGCAAGACCTAAAACAAATTCAGACATTCATTATGGTACAGTTATTGTTTTGCACTGTTTATGGTATTACGTAACCAAAGAATGAAAAAACTAAAAATTTCACCCAAAATCAGAAAAAAATCACATTTAGTCCATTTGTTCATTTAATCCATTTGATGATTAGGCCACAGGTTCTCATCGCATTTGATGCTTTCCCTTGCAATACACACACACAAAAAAATCCTTGCTCCTCTGCACCTATTGCCAGGCAACCAGCATTCATTGCCTCTATAGAGACATCTGATCATATGGTTGGTTATCATACATCTTCCATCTCCAAGCAGTGAACTCCTCAATCGTGTTCAGAAAATGAGAGTATGCAGGGAGGAATTGTATCATCACATGGAGGTGTGCTGCAAACTATTCATCCACAGGGCGAGAATGGTGGAATGCACGGTCCCAAATGGTAAAATACAGAGTCATCTACAGTCCTCTATTTTCAGGTGGAACCAGTCTTTCATTCAGTGCATGCAGAAATATGATGAAACGCTCTCTATTGTATGGGCCAACAGTTGATATATGGCGAAGGACACCATCATTGGAGATGGCAGATATTGGTGTCTCTCTGCCTTGGCCTCTCTTTACAAATATGTGCCTCTGGACTCTTTGATCCATGCTTACAAATAGGAAATCAAAGGTGGCATGGCTGTAGATAGATAAGAATTGATTGCTGATTGAATAATTGTGCAAAGGATTTTCACACACGTGCATTTGAGAATCATAATTATGCAAGTAATGGCTATTAGCTGTCAATAAAGCTTCTCTTTTGTTTGACACAATTAATGCAATTGAGAGTTTGGTTTTTGGATGAGATGTGTGTTAACTTTTACTAAAAAAAGGTGTGAAAAATGTTTGAAACCAATGAAAAAGTGTTAATACATTTGCAAGAAAAGACTTTTGCTGTGGGCGCACGGTGGCTTTGTGGTTAGCACGTTTGCCTCACACCTCCAGGGTTGGGGGTTCAACTGTGTGTGTGGAGTTTACATGTTCTTCTCGTGCTGCAGGGGTTTCCTCCGGGAAACTCAGGTTTCCTCCCCCAGTCCAAAGACATGCATGGTAGGTTGGTTGGCATGTCCAAAGTGTCCACAGTGTATGAATGGATGTGTGAATGTGTGTGTGCCCTGCAATGGATTGTCACTCTGTCCAGGGTGTACCCTGCCTTGTGCCCCATGCTCCCTTGGATAGGCTCCAAGTTCCCCGTGACCCAGTAGGATAAGCAGATGGAAATGGATGGATGGATGGATGGATAGATGGACTTCCTGTCCATATTGCTGTTCTATGAAGATGATGATGATGACCAAGTGGATCCCAATTTCATTAAGCATGTCTTAGCAAATCAAGAAAAGACTGTAAATAACTGTGCTCACCAGAATACCACAAAATAATTCAGGCCATGTAAAACTCAACAGCAAAGGGTTCAGAGATGCATCAAGCAGAACAGTCATTTGTACAAACACTTAGCAGTTAGATCTTGTCCAACCAAGCGAAGAGGAAACTGTGAAAACAGATGTCCTCATGAATTAATAAGTCGAGTATGAAAAATTGCCTTATAAAATATGCTGGAGGGGAAATGTTCATTTAATTATTACTTTCATATCATTCAGTGACTTTAACCCTCCCATGTGTGTGTGTGTGTGTGTGTGTGTGTGTGTGTGTGTGTGCATTCAACAGGCTTTCGTTCCGACTTGCAAATGCATAGTCACAAAGGCTGAGTTAGCTGTCACAGGATCATACAAGCAATATAAACAAATGAGTATTATTGTTCATAACAGATTTTGTTGGGATATTAAACAAGTTAGCATAACAATAGCACCTAATCAATCATAAATATTATTATAATGCACAATTGAAGCTCATTAAACTACTATTTCGACTAGACTGCTCAAATTAACCTTAACCTTGTAGAGTACTATATGAAAATTCCATTGCATATTTCATAATTTCTTCATTCATTCTTTGATTTGTTGTTGAGAAAGCAGATAAAATAAATTTAGGCCGGACATTAGGCAGTCTGGCAATGAAAAAAAAGTAATGCAATGTTTATGTTTTTATGCAAGAGTGCATAAACTATATTCTTTAAATATAATAATAACTCATTTTTTAAAACCCGTATTTACGATAGGCTAAATCAGCACACTGCTGTGCTGTTCAGATTGGACTCCTGCTCACAGAGTGTAAATAACTCCAAGGCCACTCCAGTCATCCTTTCTGCCTCCTCTAATCACACAAGTAAGCAACTCTAGAGCTCAATATTCTCCTGATGATGGTCTGCCTCTGTTAGTTTATTGACTTATTTACATATGTTTGGGGGCACAAATGCACTGAGATGCACTTGTCAAGAACAAAAAACGAATAGGCAGTGTATACCACATTACAAACGATTATAGACATTTTATTAGAAATATGACACATTCATCTTGTGCTCTGAAAACTGTACATTAACAAAAAAGACCCAGTGAACTAAAAAAAGAGAGAGTGGGGAGGAGATGGTGGGAACAGGAAGTTTAGACAAGTACAGATCTTCTTGAGTGACAGTCAGTGATATTAAAACACACACTGTTACATAAAGTTACAGAACACTCATATAGTCCAGTAACCTGACAAGATTTGGGGATTGTGTAATGATTTTTATAATAAGAATAACAATATTCCCCAAGCACAGTAAGAAAGATATTTATAGGCTAAAATTCATTGTGTAGAACTCTTTTGGAAATAATTACAATGCTGTACAATACAACAGGGCTCTGAAGAGTGAGCCTTGTGCTTTCTCTGTGTGCAACCATCGTTATGTCATCACATAAACTCTCTGCAAATTCATATACTCTTCATATCTAATTATAAGATACATTAAACGTATATTGTATATTCGTTCCCCTGACCTTCAAAACATTCTCTGAGTACTTTCATTTCACTTTCTCTTGCTTACGGTGATTGACACCTTTAAGAGTTCTGACAAGCTTGTCAGGGCATCACCATAAAGTGAAGAGCATCATGCTTACATGCCATGGGCACAGCACAGATGGGTATTATGTTCTCATCCACCATGACATGTCCTTTCTGTTCACATCTGGACTGAAAAATCCACCAACAGGATTGAATGAGTCAGTCAATGAGATGCTGCAGTAAAACTGCAGACTTGCACAGATGTTTCTAAAGAATCCATGGATGGTTGGCATGTATTGGATGGTTCACTGGTTCATTTGGAGATAGGAGTGGCACTGACACAGGCGCTTTAGGTTGAGGAGGGTTGTGTGGTCAAATCTCTCATTTTGTGATAGTGGGGAGAGTATGGGCAGTTGTTCCTCTCATTAACAGTCATGTTCTGATGGCTTTGGGCTTTATATTTGGGTAATGGAGACCTTACCATCATGCCACCCATCATAGCCAAAGCAGCACAGAATCTTTTGTGGCACATGAGCAATAATAATAATAATAATAATAATAATAATAAAATATTACATTCATGATGACAGTTAAAGGATATGGACTGCCCATGAGGTTTTCTGGCTTTCATACCATTTGTTTTGCAAGATACCTTTGCTAAAAGGCTCCTTGTGGTTAATAATCCAAACATCCTTTATCCATAATGGTCTGAAATAGGTGTGTGTGTGAGTTCAAAAAAATGTAAGAAACTGAAGGCCACACATTCAGGATCCTCCATCCAACCACCTGAATTTCTGTTTCTCTTTTCCCATTTTGTTCCCATAGAAACACCCCAAAATGCCAACACTGCACTCACCCAGTCTCAACAGTCTGAGCAATGCCAAGCCATTTACACAACAACATGTTCAGGCCACTTTTTTCCCCAAGTATTATGATTGACATTCCAGCATCAAAATAAAACAAATTATACACCACAAAATTGCCCTGTTTCATCGCTCTTTCACATCTCACTCTCCCTGTATGTCTCTCTCTTTTTCCCTGCCAGTGGAGTTTTTTCCCTACACCTCTGTGTGGAGCTGTAGGCTGCTCAGACTTCAGTCTGCAGGTCCATGATCTCCTGGCCCACCAGTGGTATGGTGGCGCTGGTCTTCTCCCACTCCACAGCCTGCAGCTCCAGAGGAGAAGCCTGTAATGGCTCCAGCTCCTTCCGCACCCATGATGGGGGAGAGTGAGTCTTCCTGATGCCCTCCCATGCCCGCTTGCTGGGTGTCTGCTGCTTATCCTGTTCAAGGAACAAACAAAAAGGGAACATATTTGTAACAATGTTGTGCATGGCAGGGTTGCAAGGAGAAAGCCACTGCTCTCCAAAAAGAACATTCCTGCCCTTCTGCAGTTTGCTAAAGGTCATGTGGACAAGCCAGAAGGCTAATGGGAAAATGTTTTGTGGATGAATGAGACCAAAATAGAATTTGTGGTTTAAACGAGAAGCATTATGTTTGGAAAAAGGAAAAACACTGCATTCCAGCATAAGAACTTTATCCCATCTGTGAAACATAATGGTGGTAGTATCATGGATGGGCCTGTTTTGCTGCATCTGGGTTGGGACGGCTTGCCATCATCGATGGAACAATGAATTCTGAATTATTCCAGCGAATTCTAAAAGAAAATGTCAGGACATCTGTCCATGAACTGAATCTCAAGAGAAAGTGGGTCATGCAGCAAGACAATGACCCTAAGCACACAAGTCATTCTACCAAAGAACGATTAAAGAAGAATAAAGTTAATGTTTTGGAATGGCCTAGTCAAAGTCCTGAACTTAATCCAGTATAAATGTTCTGGAAGGGCCTGAAGCAAGCAGTTCATGTGAGGAAACCCACCAACATCCCGGAGATGAGGCTGTTCTGTACTGAGGAATGGGCTAAAATTCCTCCAAGCCAATGAGCAGGATTGATCAACAGTTACCGGAAACGTTTAGTTGCAGTTATTGCTGCAGAAGAGGGTCACACCAGATACTGAAAGCAAAAGTTTTTTTTGCCACTCACAGATATAGATATAATATTGGATCATTTTCCTCAATAAATAAATGACAAATTATATTATTTTTGTATGATTTGTTGCAAAGAGATTTGATCTCTTTATCTAGTTTTAGGACTTGTGTGAAATGATGCAGTAGTTTATATTTATGCATAAATATAGACAATTCTAAAGGGTTCACAAACTTTCAAGCACCACTGTGTGTGTGTGTGTGTGTGTGTGTGTGCGTGTGTGTGTGAGAGAGAGAGAGAGAGAGAGAGAGAGAGAGAGAGAGAGACAGAGTGACTGAAAGTGTGGCTGACTGACAGAATGACTGACTGACTGACAGAGTGAATGACTGACTCCCCAACTGACTGAGTGATCAACTGACTGACTAAGTGACTGACAGAGTGACTGGCTGTCTGACAGAGTGACAGAGAAACTGACTGACTGACTGATTGAGTGACTGGCTGACTGACAGAGTGACTGACTGACTGAGTTACTGACTGATCGAGTGAGCTCCTGACTGACTGACTGAATGACTGGCTGACTCACCAACTGCCTGAATAAGTGACTGACTGACTGAGTGACTGGCTGACTGACAGAGTGACTGACTGACTCACCAACTGACTGACTAAGTGTCTGACAGAGTGACTGACTGATTGAGTGACTGGCTGACTGAGTTACTGACTGATCGAGTGACTTCCTGACTGAGTGACTGGCTGACTGACAGAGTGACAGAGAAATTGACTGACTTGACTGATTGAGTGACTGACTGACTGACTGACTGATTGAGTGACTTCCTGACTGGCTGACTGATTGCGTGACTGACTAACAGAGTGACTGACTGAGTGACAGAGTGACTGATAGAATGACTGACTGACTCATTGAGTGACTTCCTGACTGACAGAGTGACTGACTGACTCAATGAGTGACTGAGTGAGTGAGTGGCTGACTGGCGGAGTGACTGACTAAGTGACTAACTGATGGACTGAGTGTGTGGCTGACTGACAGAGTGATCAACTGACTGACTGAGTGACTGACTGACTGATTGAGTGACTGACTAAGTGACTCAATGAGTGACTAAGTGAGTGGCTGACTGACAGAGTGACTGACTGAGTGACTCACTGATGGACTGAGTGAGTGAGTAGCTGACAGACTACAGATGTGGCCTTTTTGGCCAAATGTGCATTTTTTCATGTGGTTTCACACGAACTGACACGTGTGTTCACGCGGCACCCTGCAGGCACGCTTCTTTAGAATTTAAATTAATTTGCTGTGCTTCACACAATAACCACCAGGTGGCGCATAAAACAATATACTGTAGCTGAACACATAGTACACTAAAAAAACGGAAGGTGTGGTCAGTAAGATTTAAGAAAAAATATTACGTATGGTTTTGTCCTACTGGTCTTGTCTTTCCTGCGCCTGCAGCATGTGCGTGATAACACGTGATACCGCATGAAATCGCAGAATCCTTTTTTCTTTGATGTGCATTTTCAATGACTACATCTGTAAATGGTAGAATGAGTGAGTGAGTGACTGACTGACTGACAGACTCAATGGCAGAATGATTGAGTGAGTGAATGAGTGAGTGACTATCTGAATGTATGGGTGACTGAGTGAGTAACAAACTGAGTGAGTGAATGAATGACTGCCTAACTCTGAGTGAGTGAGTGACAGTAAGGGACTGAGAGTGACAAGTATTATTTTTGTGAGTGACTGAGCGAGGAGTGAGTGACTGAGTAAGTGAAGGACTAAGTGAGTTAGTGCCTGAATGACTGAATGAGTGACGGAGTGACTGAATGAGTGTCTGAATGAGTGACTGAGTAATTGATTGAGTGACTGATTTAAAGTCAGAGCCCTGAAGTGCTTTGCATTTAAAAAGTGTTCCAATTTATAGTAGAAATGTTAAATGGACAGCATAATCAAATAATCAAATCAAGAGAGAGGGAAAAAAAGGGTGAAAGAAAATGTACAGCAGCTTAAACATCAAATAAGTTAATTTATTTAAAAAATAAAATCCACCTCTCAAAAATGTCCCTTAACTTGAATGGAAGAGAATGCGGTACATGAAAAAAGCATTCACTTCCAGTAGCAGGTAATTTCACATCCACCTTGTCTGATTACATGCTGAGTTTAACCCTGTGAATCCATTAATCTTGGAAGCATGGCCCAATAGAAAGCATGTGGAGGGCTGAGATGACTTCTTTCTGGAAGACTCAACATGTAGGATCTGCTTATTTTTACCATTTGTCCTCAATAAGAAGCTTTATCTGCTTCTCGGTCACAATGTGTCTTATCACTCACAAACAACAAACTAGGTATCTGGCTAATGTTTGCTGCTCATTGAAGCAGTTTTTCTCTCCAGAAACACATCACACCAGGAATGCTGATAATCGCCTGATATTTCTCCACCCTTGCAAAGAAATTAGCAAGACGAGTGTGACTGAGAGGAAAAGGGAATTAAAAAAAAGAGATTGGCCAGGAAGCTTACGCTAAGGTTGGTCTTATCACTGCCTCCAGATGACACGCTCCACCTCTTCCCAGGCTTGCTGTCCACCGGTGGAGATTCTCTGTCTTTCTCAGCATGCTGCAATTTTCTGTTCAGGTCCTGGAACATGTCCTGGTGGCGTTTTCTCGTGTGCATGATCTTCTGTGCAAGAGTAAATAGGATAATGCAAATATCATCATGTACACAGTTCTCACATGAAAATGTATTCCTTTTCACAAGACTACAGATTAATGCTGCAGGTACCTCAAAATCCAACTCTGCATACCGTGATTTTCGTCTCTGCAATGAGTAAATACGAAAAACAATGTTAGGATCTTCAGTGTTACTGTTTTGTTTTGTTTGGTTTTTTTTTTTAGAAGAAAAGACCACAGAAGCATTAATGTTGGGGCAAAGTCTGTAGAGCATCTTTCACTGAGAACTTGGCATGAACATACAGCAAACAGCTTGTGACCTCATGGCCTTTCGTTAGCCTGTCTCAAAGTGTCTGTGGAGAGCTTGACCTTCTGCTTGAAGCTGCAACTTTGCACTGCATTCTGGGAACATGTTTGGCCTGAGGTCAAATAAATCACCCTGGGCTCTGTGGTCACTTTGCTGTCCACACTAGTTACTGGCTAACATTCAAAAACGTGAACAAGAACTGACCTTTGGAGAACACCTATAATGCTGAACAGGCTAATTTTGGGTGTCCGTGCCACTTCTATTTGTGAGCAATGCTTATGGAATGACATTTTTTTTGTTCTGCTATTTAATTCCTCCAGAAATGCTCAAAGGTGTCCATTAGGAAAATGGGACAACTATTATACACTAAAGACAGTGGAGAGAAAAGAAAGAATGAGAAAATAAATCAGACAAGATCTGAATTAAGGATCTTACAACAATTAAACAAGCCTCATGTTCACTTTGAACACCATGAGAGTTTTATGATGGTGTTCACTTTGAACACCATGAGAGTTTTATGATGGTGCCTTTTGGCATGTATAGTTAATATAGAGCAATTTAGAAAAACAAGCCTGTCACTGGTATCATGAATAATTCATGCTGCACATCCTCTCTTAATTAAGCTACACATAAACAGTGTTGCAGTAGCTAAGTTTCATCATCATACAGCCTGCAGGTAGGCTCATAGTGATACACAGAGTCTGATTAACACTCATTCACTTTTCTGCCTGGTTAAGCTAAAGGCCCCGATAACCTTCTAGTAACTAATGAAATGCTACAAGTAGTGAAATAATTTGGCATGACTGTTGATGTTTCATGCAATAGATGCAAATGAAGTGTATTCAAATCAGCTAAATCTTTATCAAGATTATGTTATACACTCCTTTATGGACTGAACACTCCACATGCTGCACTTAGTGTTAATAATATATATATAAAAAAAAATTATAACTATTTATAAATTTTAAGCTCTTTTAATATCAAATATGGAAAACGGAGAAGTGTATTTGTAGTTACATCAGTTCTATGTACAGACCGCTGGCAAAAAAAAGGCCAAGTCTGATCTTTATCCTCATGTGTGATGGCAGTGTGAACAGTAAGGTACACTGAATCTGACAGTTTCAATTTCAATCTGGGCTACTTGCATATGTACTGAAATCTGGTACAGGGCTGATATGTGGTGATTTGTGATTGAAACTCTTGAGTCTCAGATATCATGAGAGTTAGCCGCATACTGCCTGGATTTCACAGGCAGTCAGGACAAGCGTGACAACTTTATGCTGTGAGTTACAGGCTGTGAATTGCTTTAAAAACTAATAATTAACAAAACTTTCATGTAACTAGAAGGTTTCCCGATGAGACCCAACATTAAACAATCTATCTAATTCTATTTTGTGGCTCAGGAATGTTAACAAGTTACATGAACTACAAACCTAGATAAACAAGCTGACATTTATCACTTCTTATTTCACATGACTGATTTCACACTCAATATTCAGCTATATTTTGTCAACAGTTCTCTTCTAATCATAATTGTTGTTGTTTTGTACATGAGGGTCTGCTGAGGAGTGTGAAATGTTCAGACTAGTATCGGATAAACACTAAAAAACCACACTAAAAACGTTAATTTGACCAACTTAAGGGAAAAAAAGATTTATTAAATCTTGGAAATTGGAGTAAACTGGAGCTGTATTTAGCCATAGTAACAAACATCAGTAAGTGAACATCACCATGAGTAAATTGTTGTGCAGCACAATCCATTATTGTGGCACAAAAACAGATGAAGTATATAATCTATGAATTAAAATTTGGAAACAGCAACTTACACTCCTAGATAATCTTAATATATAGCGTTAAAAACTACAGCCTTACTAACTTACCTCTAAGGAGCTCATGGACAGCGTGGAGATGGTCTCGCTCTTCGACATCACGCCTGAATTCCCTGGGTCCACTGGATCTAATGCGCTGTTAGTCCTGTGTGCCTCGCTGGAGATGTTCTGCAAGGGGGAGTCCTTCTCTGAGCATGGCACATTCACCCGTTCAGCAGGAAAACTCTTTAGCCCATATCCTGGCACAGGCTCTGTGCTAGCTGTGTTGCTCAGATGGATGAGTCTGGTCTGTGGCACATGCTCGATGCTGATGTTGTACTTGGAGTCCTCTTTGGTTGGCTTGCTTGTCCTGAGGGTGGTGGCAGTGATGGTATTGTTGTTGTAGCCTTGTGTCACTCCACCTCCCTCAGAACCCACGTTGTCCCCCTCCAGTTGCTTGAAAAGCTCTCCATCACATACGTAGATGGCCTTTGCACCAGGCAGCTCAGTGCTGATGCCCGCTGTAGCTCCTTTGTCACGGCGCAGTGTGAGCGTGTGGCTGCCATATTCTGCCACGTTCTGAAGGTGTACTTTGGCCATGCTGGCAGGCATCGTATTGAAGTTGGAGCCTTTCTGCACTGTGAGCTGCTGAGGG
Organism: Ictalurus furcatus; assembly: GCF_023375685.1. Taxonomy (NCBI): domain Eukaryota; kingdom Metazoa; phylum Chordata; class Actinopteri; order Siluriformes; family Ictaluridae; genus Ictalurus; species Ictalurus furcatus. The sequence continues at coordinate 26,237,999 of NC_071255.1, read as the reverse complement.
GCCAACTTCTCCTCACCCTGCAGGGAAGAGCGCTTACCGGGACCTGCGAGAGAAAAAGACAGGGCATCAAGATCAGGCTCTACAACACACTTAACAACACACTTCAGCTAAAAACACAGTTGCTTTTGCTTTCACTCTGCCCAAATAGGAAGGGCTGGATCAAGTCTGATTCCACCCCCTGGACTTTTGGTTCTACAGCAAGAGGTACTTGACCAAATCAATAGGCACCACATTTAACACCACAATCCTCAGCAAAAGAATTCAGACCAGCTTAGCAGAATAACAGAAAAAAACAAACAAGCAACATTTTATATATTTTTTCACCAGGGGGTTCAATTAACACACAAATAACTTTTGGGTGCATCCATTATATTGTAGAAATGAAGCTTACCTGACAAGCACTCTATAGGGGTTTTCTATTTATATAAAATGCCAGAAACACATATATTTCCCCCCATGTACCCATAAATAACAATGTCTTTGCTATGACAACATAAACATAAACATGTAAAAATGTTTTAAATAAACATGAGATAGTTATCTATAGATTAATTAGATAAACTTACATTTGTTAGCTACTAGTGGCACAGGCATCACCAGTTCAGTGGTTTGTGTAACCACTGAAACCACGTATTTACTGATAATCTTTCGGCTAGTTCAATACATAGTGTACACTTGCTAAAGAGGTGGACGCTCAGTGATCCTTCTCCCTCTGTTATTATGGTATGATAACTGTATAACACAGTGTCACTGGTTTTGGTAGATCAGTATCTATTTGATTGATCAGTATCTGGCATTACTACAAGATTCATTCATTCATCTTCATAGACGTGATTGATCCAGACATCAGTAACTACTGCAGGGCACCATGCGTGCACACACACACACCCACACACACACACACACACACACACACACATACATACATACAGCCAGACAGACACACAGACACACGCACACACACACACACACACATACATACAGCCAGACAGGCACATAGACACACACACACACACACACACACACACACACATACACACACACACACACGCACACACACACACACACAGGGAAATCTCATTCAACATCATGCACACCTAGGGGGAATTAGCATAGTGTTATTTATGTATGTGCCGTTATGTTTTTGGGAGGTAGGTGGAAACTCCACGCAGACCCTGGAGCTGTGAGATGGCAACTCTACTGCTGTGCCTCCCCTACTATAAGATGGTGACATGATATATTACACTGCAGCAGCAGGGAAAACTTTAAATTAGATGTGCTAATGCTTATAATTTCAATGCTATTTTTTATAAAAAATATCTAGTAGCATATTTCAAGGTATGCATCAAGCATCTATTGTGACATAATTATCAATACTAGTATAGATTAACAAGATAAAACTATTTCAAATTTACTAACCATAAATCAAGTTTACATGGCTAATCCTTAACGTAACATATTTATTCTTTTATGCATTACAATTTGCCTGCATTATAACAGTTCCATTATGGCCGCTCCAAATCTCAAACATGACTCCTGGAATGAGTACATTTTCATTCATATTTGTTTATTTGGATGACATAAACAATCTACTAGAATGCCTGTTTATGACCAGATGTGTTTAGAAACCAAAGTAGCTTGCTATTTAATATAGCACACTGCACTTAGCTTGCTGCTTCTACTCAATTTAGGCAAATGATAAGAGATGTCTATTGGAAAACAATCATTACGTGCTAGAAGCTCATGAGTGAAAGCAATGCTGTCAATGACAACAATGCCAGTACAAGCAGATGCTAGTGCTGTCACTATAAAAACACTCCTGATGCAGCCATCTTTGATGTAACTGGCCAGATAATGGAATATGTCCATTCAACTTATAATTGTACACACACACAAAAATCACTCCTTAAACACACTGTCAGCCTTGTTGTGTCTCAGCTATGCTATGTGGCTAGATGCTGGTGTGATATGCCGTCTGAGATAATCAGATTAACAGCTCAGATGGATATCAGAGTAGAGAGTGCTGTTTGATGGCGAGACGTCGGGAGGGACTTAATTAGGAGCGGCGGATCTAAGACGCAACAAGGGACAGGCAGCCCTATTTACCTGAGCATTACAACTCAGCGGCAAGCACACTGTGGCTCTCAAGGCAGAAATTGCATTATGGGTATGTAATGTGGTGTGCTTCTTGTCAAAACAGCCGGCCGCACCCTCAAGAGGCTGTCACAATTGCAGTGGCTCTCAGGATGTGAAGCAGTTTGAAAAAAGGAAGCAATTCTCACTTAGAGGCACTGAAATATCAAGAAAAATGCATACCTGATCTGCAAGCAATGTCGACGTCCTTCTCAAAGTCAGTCTGAGGAAAACGCAAGAAGGCAGTTTTAGTGGAAAGTGGCAGAAGGGATATAGTGCGTATACTGACATCCTTACTGTGGAGTATTACTGATTTAATTACCATGAGCTGTGCATGACCATTCTGGAAAGAGCCTCCTGAGTCGCCATTTCCATCTTCCTGGCGGTCAACAACTCGACACTTCACTGCTTCTTGAACCTAAAGTACCATATAAACAGAGGTCAAAACCTGACAGAAATCACCCATTTTATTTTTTCAGAAGATTATATTTCTCCTTTTGGCCAAAAGATACAGTTAGTCATAGGTACAGTTTTGCCCATAATTGCACACCTCTCTGCGCAGGATGCAGTGCACCATCACAATGACAAAGCCCTCGAGGGAATCAAAGATGGCGAAGAGGATCTGGAAGAGAGCTGAGCGGCGGTCAGTTATGGCCAACACTGCAGACATCCAGGTGAGTGCTAACAGTGGCAGAACCACACATGAACTCCACAAAGATGCCCTACAGGAAATGAGGGGAAATATAGACAGTTCAAAACTACAAAGGGCAAAGGTAAGAACTCCTGCCTTTACTGTTGGACAACTTTAACATGCGATAGATGAAATACATAATGTATTTTCCTATTTCAGTTTTAGATCTTTTGAGCATTTAGTATTTCAGTGTAAATCAGTGTGAAATACTCAATTACTCAATACGATTTTAACATGAGCCTGTTATGTATGTATGTATGTATGTATATATATATGTATATGTACATGTAATTAATAAAAAAAATATATTACCAAGACAAACAAGTACATGCATCCTTTAATTATATTCTTATATGTGTGTAATTCACATATACAATATGCATGTATGTTTGAACATGAATGAAAACATGGGAGGAGGAACAGCAGGTAAAAGAGTAACAAATCTGAATAAAGGACTATGAAGAACCCAAGAGAAAGGTAAATGAAAAGACGAATGAGATTTGAGACAGAAATGGACATGAAAAGCTCCCTGTCCTCATCCATAGCATGATAATAAAATTGTCTTAAACTTTGTTTCATTGATTTTATCTACCATTATTATATATTCTTCTTCTTATTATTATTATTATTATTACCCCAACCAGTCGTTTCCTTACTTTTCGGTTATAAGTAAACTGAATTGACCGATGAACATAAATAATTTGCAGAGATTCTTGCAAAAAAATTTTTTTATTTGCAATTTATTCTATGACCTCATTGTGGGCCTGTGTATCAATACATATAAAAGTAATATAAAACTATTTCAGGTCACATGAGGTCACAGAATATAATATGTATGATAACTCATCTACTATATATGTAGACACTTCATCATCTGCCTCCTTTCTGCACACACACACACACACACACACACACACACACTGCAAATAATAGACTACTACACAATATCTAAACATTAATTACAACACTAATATTTTTTATACAAAAACATTCTCTGTAATAACTCATATTATTATCTTCATATATATATGAAGAGTAACTGCTCAGTACTTCTATAACTAGTGTTAAGGTAGTAAAAATTGCAGTGTTTTTCAAAGTTTTCAGAGAAACAGGAAAGACAAGACTCCTTTGTCAACCTAAATGACTTGTCCAAAAGGACACTTTATACTTTGTGACCTACACCGCAATTTTGACAATACATTCTGTGTAACCTAAACTCAACTAATCTCATACTTTTTGCCATTATGTTAACACACAGTACTACACACAAATACATATATGTATTAAGTTCTTAACATTTTCTGGCACCATACCATATTTTTTATATATTTTATATAGTATTCCCTAACATGAAACATGGGGGTGTTTCTCACTAGCTCCCTCAAGGAGACGAATCAAAGGGGAGTGGAGAATGTAGCAGGAGAAAACCGGAACCAAAGAAGAGTGAGGTAAGAAATAAGCAGGAAAGGAAAAGAGAACTGAAAGTTGAGCGGTAGAGAATTGGTAAATAATTAGCAGGACTAACATGGCGTTACTGGTAGCTGTGGTGGAAAGGTCGGCCGACGAGATAACTCCGCACTTGGCACATTTGAGCGTCATATTGTACAGTGGCACTGTCATCTGACTGCAAAGTCAAATCAACAAACTGAAAATACACACATTCACTAACATACATACACACACTGAACCTTTGGCCACAGAATCCCCTTTCCAGCTCTCTGTCAGGGCTATGGGGTGTGTTTTAAGGATGGGGGAAATGACACTCAATTTTTATGTTTATTAATTGGCCTGATTCCAGATGTGGCACATGGGAGACATAGAGAACTACACTGGAGACCTTAAACTGTTCATAACTGTGTGACTGTCATCATTTATGATTACATAAATATTATAAGATTTGAATTATCTGATGTGAAGCCTAAATGGTTTCTATTACTACACGATCTACAGTCGTTTTAATGCAGCTACGTGTACAAGACTGAGACTGCCTTCATCACACTGTGAACTTGCAAACTGATAACAATATCTCACACACACGAAGCCATGCTAATATCATACATATTAAGCACACACACAGACAATTGTCTTCCTATACTTTTACAGACTTTCCATTTACATCATTATTAATGCAGCTAGTTAAAAGTTATGCTAACACCTAAATCTAACCTTAACCTTAACCTCAGAAACCAAATGTCTGTCTTAGTGGTTGTTTTGTTTGTTCGTTTTCCATAGTTTTCCTCTTTAGGACCAGCCAAATGTCCAAATCAATGTCAAAACTATAAAGTATTCCTATCTTTGTGGGGACATTTGGTCTCCACCAGGGTAGAAAATTGTATACACCAGCACACACAAACACATTTGCCTTATCCTTATGAGGACCTGCCAATTCCATTGGTAGCTAATTAAACCTATACCTACACCTTAACCTACCCCCCCCCCACACACACACACACTGCATCAAATTCATAAAGTATTAACAATTCAAATTTATAAAAAAAAAATTAATTAAAACGTCTGTTAATTTAATATAGCCACCACATCTTTATAAGTATACTTCATTTCCTCGCTGTTCTCAGAATGCCGTGCACAAATATAGTTAGCATGTGTATATAACACAATGAGGTCACTCATTGTGACATCTCCAGAGACTGGCACGTTCACAAACCGAACAAAACAAAGAACATTATGTACTCATCTCTTATCTCTAAAATGCTACTCAGTTGTGATTCATTCTGTTGTCCACAGACACAAAATGGCCACTTGCAAAATAGCAATTAAAGCCATCAGCACGATACGGCTGGCCTCATGGCCAGTGAATCGATCCTGCAGCTGGCAGACATGTAGATTAAACCCCACATAATATCAAAAATCCAATTCCATGCTAAAGGCCAATGCAACCAATAAAAGGTGGCTGCAGGCAGTGATATTAAAAAGCAATCAGTGTTTTTGTGAATTACAAGGTCATTTTACTAGTCTTTATGGTGAAGGCTAGAGGCACAGAAGCACAGCTTTACTGCAGGGGCATATTGCTGATCGACTCTAATACACAGCTCTACTCCTGGCTTCATCTCCCGTCGTCATGTTTTTCAGTTAGACAGCGTACGCATCCTCCCTCCACCCTGCTCCTCCGAAAGCTACATTTTAAAGAAGCCAACAGTAGTTTCATCTGCCTGAGGGCATGTGAGCCAGTCTGGGATGGAGGTAACTGCTTTTCCATCACTACTTCTAGCCTCTACCAGATCGTATAGGCTTATGCCTGATTTTCATGTTACTAAAACTTCTGGCTTATGATCTTTCTTAGGATCTTCATCAATCCAGATGGACAGGTCTACTGACGAATCTCTAATTATATCAAGCTTTCTATTAATAAAAAGCATTTGAAATATTGCTAAGAAGGTAAAAGAGTTTTTTCAATAGATCAAAGGTGATTATTAAACGCAGACTAACAATGGGAATAGATTCATTCAGACATTTCACTAGTCCAGGGTTATGCAACTAAAATTGGTAAATGTTCAGTTACATTAAATTACTTGCATATGAAGACTAAGATAAACAACTAACATGACTGATCGGTGAAAACAGTTACCTTTTACTGCTTAAACATGTATGACTAGTTTATGACTATAATTAAGCCAATTTGAAGTGGTTATGTTTGTTTCTCACTGGCATTTCATAATTCAGAACCACAGACTGTGAACAGAAGAAGAAATATTTACTTGGCATTTGATGTGAGGTGAATAAACGCATACTTCCCTATCCATTCATATTTAAACATAGACTATAATGGCCAAAAGTTTGTGGACACCTGACCATTACACTGATATGTGGTTCTTCCCAAGACTGTTGCCACAAAGTTGGAAGCACACACGGAGCAATAAAATTTCCTTTCACTGAAACTAAATCTGATCCAGCATGACAATGCCCCGTGCCCAAATCGAGGTCCATAAAGACATGTTTTGCCAATGTTTGGTGTAAGAAAGTGGCCTGCACAAAGCTCTGAGTTTAACCCCACTGAACACTTTTGGGATGAATTGGAATGCTGACTGTGCACCAGGCCTTCTTGCCCGACATCAGTGCCCAACCTCCCTAATGCTCTTGTGACTGAATAAACAAATCCTCACAGCCAGTCTCCAAAATCTAGCGGAAAGCCTTCCCAGAAGAGTGGATGCTATTATAATGGCAAAGGGGAATTAACTCTGGAATGGGATGTTCAAAAAAGCACATATGGGTGTGATTGTCAAGGTGTCCACAAACTTTTGGTCATGTAGCGTATATAAAGGTTTTCACTGTCAACTTATCTTTACATAAGCCATGCCATCAGTTCACTGATCAGACCAGAATTGGTATTTTTTTTTTGTTTTTAATTTGTTAAAACAAACCCATTTCTTATCTATTGTCTCTAGCCATGTAGCTAGTTGCTGGTCTGATGAGCTGCCTCGAGCTAAATAATTTACACAAATGCATATGACTGGATAATCTGCAACAGAGGATTTGCTAGTTTTTCCCCCCACACATTTATCAGCGTTGCTAGTTTTTTATTCAAATACTCAGTTCAGTCTGCTAAAATACCAGCTGACAACCTCAAGTGCTGCTCAAGTCTACGCTTATCTATAATATCTCAATAGTTTGCTTAATATATGTGAGATGTTCACATTGTTTTATTATAGTCTATTTTCTGTGTTGGTTTAGTAGTCACCAAAGTGTATAAAAATAAAGTGTCTCTGAGAAATCATTTCTGCACCATATGCTGGCATTGCAATTGAAACTGCCTAATAATATTCACCTTTAAAGTTCTGTACGGTAACAGCGCATATCATTAGTCTGGCCTTTTCTATATTTCTTTTTTGTAATCCTTTTCATTAAAAAAAATCCCAACCTGCATTGCCAAATCTCTGAGGTTAGCACACTAGCCATGTGTAGGTTCTGCACTGTGCTTAATTAGGCACAGCACACATTCATTATTTTAATTAAGCATGCTATGGATTTGAACCTCAATGAGGCCAAGGGAGAGACAGAGGGGGAGAGGGAGCCTTTGAAGGAATAGTTGTCCTTCTGAAATTCAACGACACACACATACACAGAGCAGGGGAGAGAGAGAGAGAGAGAGAGAGAGAGAGAGAGAGAAAGAGAGAAAGAGAGAGAGAGAGATTAATTTAAATGTACCTCCTGGTCTCATTTCTGGATTAATTTGCATTCTTTAATTTGACATTGCTACATTTTGAATAATCAAATCAAAGCCTCAAGAGCCACTTAATCTGTCAAATGGACTGTGGAAAAAGTCTGAGAATTAATCTAAGTACCCTACCAACATCTAGTAATATTGACATTAGTCAAAGTATCAAGGTGATCTGAGGGGCCTTTGTCTGTGCCAATCAGTGCCCAGGTAGGCAGAAAGATCAGCCCTGAGTGGGAGCAAAGGGGGATGCTGTGGTAACCCTGGCACAAAAAGTAAGTAAGTAAATAAATAAATAAATCTGTCATAAATATCATTGCACAGACAGACACACTTGTGTTTTGACAAAAATGAAAGGAGAAGCATGAAGCTGCTGGATGCAAAAACAATGGCAGTGACGGCCACGCAGCAGCCTGCAGGCAAACATAAGCAGGTGCCCAGGAAAGGAAAGTAATATCAGAATGAGCAGTCCAGTGTCAAAAATAAATGCTATAACATAAATGACTATGGGAGTAACTGATTATTTGTTTATGGTATTAATGATCCATGACCACAACAGTACAACTGTTGTGATTGTACAAGCATAAAGTTAGACAATATTACAAATCCATACAGCACTATATTTAAGACTATAATAATGATTCTCAGTTCACATTATGATCAGTAGCCCCTTTAAGTTATATGATTTAAAACTTATTTTAATCAATGAAAGGTAATGGGAAAACTGCTCAGGCTGAACTATATTGATTAGATATATGAAATGTTAGTGCATTTTTGTTTTATGTTTGCCTTTGCTGGGCTTGACTGCTTTCCTTTGAACAACCATTCCCATAAAACAAACAAACAAACAAACAAACAACAACAAAAAAAAAAACAGCCATGGACATGTACAAATTTAGAACATCTACTGCAAATAGCACCACCGGAAAGTAAGAGAAGCTGGGGATACAGATTGAAAAAAAATCAATCAATCAAAGGAATGCAAGGCCATTTATGCATGCTATGTTGCTTTTGAAAGGATCAACAGCCAGTCCTCTCTGATCTCTCCACTGTCTCTACCCCCTCACTTCCTTCCTGATGTCTTTTGTCTACTTTCATCCATTAGTGAGCATTAAATTATTCCTATTGCTTTGCTAGAACAAATGATGCATATTTTTGTCTTGACCTTTTTATTCTGTTTCAATCCCGGACTCTCTTTCACGCTGTCCGTCTTCACTCTTCATCCCTCCCTCTCCTAGTCTGCTCTTTGACTTGATCAGTGACTAATCCACTTTTCCTATGTGCAGTCTTTGCAGGAAGAGAGACAGAGGTCTGGCTGCTGAGCCTATATGCTCTGCAGCTTTGATGGATGTGTGATATGAGGCATACCCTGCCCTCTCTTTCAGTTTCATATCAGTAATGCCGTCTTTGGACACCAGTTTGTTAAAAACCAGAATCCCGATAACCATGTTAACCTAGAGAAGAGAGAACACAGAGGTGAATGGACATTCACAAGACAAAACACACTCACTGATAAAATATAACTGGCACCAAGCATGATTACACAAAGCAGAGATTAACTCCCTAGATTCAATTACAGAGATTAGTCTACGCTGTTTTGTATAAACAGACACCTAAATCCATAAATGATTTCTACCAGATATTGTGCTACAGGCTTTCTGGGAATAGTGTTTTAGCTAACTTAAAGGCCACTTATTGATAAGCAAATAAGGATTGTCTATTTATCCCTCCATCCATTTATCTATCAAAAGTCTCATTGCCTGCCCCAAAGAACTGTACATTTTTAGCAGCTGGCTAGGTGAGAGCTGAGAAGAAATCTCTCTCTGAAACAGGAAATCAAGGACCAAGAAAGTACCAAGACTACAGCTGCAGCTGGTCCCACAAATGCGTACAAGAGCCCTCCTTCCAGAGACAACCAGCAGCTAGCAGGGTAGGGAGAAACAAGGAGAAACAGAGAGAGAGAGAGAGAGAGAGAGAGAGAGAGAGAGAGATGAGAGAGAGAAAGAGAGAAAGAGGGAGAGAGAGAGAAGTTAAAAAAGGGAAAAAAGGTAGACAGGGAAGGGAAGGGAAGAAGAACTGGTCAGACTGAGAAAGGTCATTTAAGACAGAGGATGTATGATCCATTACAGAAGAAGAAGAAGTCTGCATGTTTGTGAAACATTAAATCCAGGAATCCATTCCATGTTATTGAATAAGTGTGAAAGGGTGCAACATACTGCAAAGGCTATCTGAAAAGTACACTTACTAGTTAACAGTACCATATCCTTTAGCCTTGGTAAAGCCAACAGAGATGGCCACAACAAGAGCAGGTAAGCCTTTAGAAAATAAAGGGAGAAGAATGATTAGACAAGATCTACTGGATAATAATACATATGCCTAAATTTTAACAAGACAGACATGTCTAGTAAAGTCATTCACAATCACATAGCAAGAATGACAAAACACCAAACCAGGGCTGCAAAAACTAAGCGGTAAAATCTGTAATAATCAATAACTAAAATAATTGACAACGAATTTCATTATCAATTAGTTGAGTCTGTGACGTCACTGTGGATAACCACCGTCAGTGACATCACTTTACAATGGTGAAAAATGCATTTCTATGAATTAAACACATCTGAAAAACAGCGGAGGTCACAGAGTGAGGTGTTGCAGGAATCCAGGTTGTCCAAAACATGAGAATGTTTTATATTAATTGCTTCAAACAAACTCGTAAGTGTATTAACATGGCTTGTCATGACAGATGCTGTGACAGATGTTTGTGTGCTGTTTAATATGTTCCAGACATGTTTTCTTCACTGCAGAAATTACATTTTTACCTTTATATCCTTATCTGTAAATGTTTGAATTTCATGCCAGTATTTCCATTTTACATAAAGGTAAGGTAAAGGTAAAGGCACAATGTTTGAAGGAAAAAAAAATTGGGCAGAATGTGAAATAATGTTTTTCGAAAAATACAGAAAATAAAAATTGGGCTTTTAATCCAACTAATCAATTAATCGAAGAAATAATCAACAGATAAATTGATTATCAAAATAATCTTTAGTTGCAGCCCTACACAGAACCTTACTTGCTTTACACATTACTTGAAAACACTGTATTATCCTCTTTATTAATACTATTTGGACTGTTTAGAAGTAACAACTACTAGCAATGATTAGAACATGCAATTCGTCCAGGTAGAATTTGTCAAAATAATGCACTACTTTTGGGAAATCGAGAGTTTGATTCCCAACAATGCCACAGCCAGCTGGGAGCCAAGAGAGCAAAATTAGCCATGCTCTCTGGGTTGGAGGAATGGTATACGCTCTCTCCCTTGTCAATCACACCAATAGTGGCCAATTGTGGACATCTGTGACCTCATGTACAACCCCAATTCTTAAAAAGTTGGGACAGTATGGAAAATGCAAAAAAATAAATAAAAATGCACCCTGTACTATATTGAAAAATTATTAGCAAATTATTTGATCTTTTACTTTGTGAATTTATTTTTGAAAATATACTCATTTCAAATCTGATGACTGCAACACACTCCAAAAAAATTGGGACAGTCGACTGTTTACCACCGTGTAACATCACCTTTTCTTTTAATAACATTTATTAAGCATTTCGGCGCTGAAGTCACCATTTGGTTAAGTTTAGCAAGCAGACTTTTCCCCCATTCATCCATGATGCATTTCTTCAGCTGCACAACTGTATGAGGCCTTTGTTTCCTTATTTTGTGCTTCATAATGCACCACACATTCTCAAACGGAGACTGGTCAGGACTGCAGGCCGGCCATGCTAGCACCCGCACTCTCTGCTTACGCAACGATTGAAATCCAGGCAGAATGTGGTTTGGCGTTGTCCTGCTCTGGATGGTAGCATATGTTGCTCCACAATGTGTACATATCTTTCTGCATTAATGGTTCCCTCACAGATGTGCAACTTACCCATGCCATGGGCACTGACACAGTCCCATACCATGACAGACACTGGCTTTTGGACCTGATGCTGATAACAGCTTGGATGGTCATTTTCCTCTTTGGCCCAGAGAACATGACGGCTGTTTTTTCCCCAAAACTATTTGAAATGTTGACTCGTTGGACCACAAAGCACAATTCCACTGTGCTACTGTCCATTTCAGATGAGACCGAGCCCAGAGAAGTCGGGACTGCTTCTGGACAGTGTTGATGTATGGCTTCTGCTTTGCATAGTAAAGCCTTAACTTGCATCTGTGGATGCAGCGGAGAATGGTGTTGACTGACAAAGGTTTACCAAAGTATTCCAGAGCCCATGTCAGGATATCTATTACAGAATCATGATGGTTTTTAAGAAAATTACGTCTGAGGGATCAGAGATCAAGCGCATTCAGAAGTTGTTGTCGGCAGGGGCGTAGCCTTGTCTGGGCATTCGGGGCTGTAGCCCTGAAGATTTTTTCTTTAGCCTTGAATAATTATCCACATGGAGTGGTTTGTCACTACATAACTGAATGCCAGTAAAAGAAGATTTTACTTTTATATCTTCAGTGAACCAAGGCGAGACCAATCAGAGAAGGTTTACAGGAAAATACGTGGAAACACTCGTGTCTTATTGGCTGACAGGTCTCAATTCTGCCAAATGCTAGCTCACACAGTCAGTGTAAGGAAAAATTGATATAGACTGATTTTTTCTTAAAACCATTAAAGGGGTTGAAACTGATACGCTAACATCCTCTGATGCTGAGCAGAAAAACAAGGTGTGTAAATGTCTATATGAGTTCCAGTTTATGTGAACATGATATGAGCAGCGCATATGGAAAATAATGTACTTTGCATGGCACTGTAGCAGCTAAACCCATAGCTGTCTGGTAGTCCTATAAACAGTGACAACACCCAAGGCAAGTTTTATGATAAATCCAACTTTTTCTGATCATGGCATACACTGACAGCTAACTTACCTCATTGTCCATTAAACAAAACTTAGGCTACTAGCTGAGCTGGAAAAATGCATGGAGAAGAATCTGGGCTCAGTTGGAATATTCGCTGATGCATTTGTTGGCAGATTGGTGAGCCTCGACCCATCCTTGCCCTTGATGAACTAGGCCTTTTTTGGAGGCTCCTTATATACTATGATTAGACAATTGCCTCACCTGTTTCACATCATCTTCTTATTTCAACTTCTTTGGAACATGTTGCATGCAAAATACTATGCAGTGGATTAGGTAAAACAACAAATTCCTTGTCTTTATACGATTTTTGTTTAAATACAAGTCAAAGTACATTTACACATCACTCCTCTTTGTTTTTATTAGCATTTCCCCTACTGTCCCAATTTTTTCGGAATTGGGGTTGTATGAGGAAAAGTGTAGATAGTGCTTTCCTCTGAGTGTGTCGGTAGCTGTTGTGTGATAAAGGAGAGGTGGGTGAGAGACAAACAGGGGAAAATCCCAGCAGAATGCAGTCCTTGCTACTCTTCATCTCTAAGATTACTGTTGGATTGTTGGTCCACACTTTAACTGTCTATCACTATTCCAGTCTCTCTGGTGACTCCTGTACATGTGCGTTTAAACAGTCAGTGAATAAAAAAAGGTCTCTTAGGCTGGCCTGCTTGGTAGTCCAGACTACGAATGGAGTGCCTAGTTTGTGTCTGAGAAAATAAATTGAAGACACCTGTGAACACTGGTTAAAGACAGCTAAATATAGAGCAGACAGACAGAGCTCACCCCATCCCAAGCAGAGGAAGCGTTTGCGTATGATACGGTTTCTCAAACGGCCAGTCACAGCCATATAAGACTGCCAGGCCTCCGTCAGAACCCAACAGAAGGAGGAGAGAAAGAAGAAGTGTAGAAAAGCAGCCACAAGAGTACAAACAACCTGTCGTGGAGAGGAACAGAAAGAGAAAACTTGCTTTTAAGGAGTGTAGAATGAATTGTATGTGTATTTGTGTGTGTGTGTGCTTGTTTCCTATAGAAGTTACCTTGTTTCGTGTCTGAGTTTGACCAATGAGGATTAGTGCATTTGAGGAGATGATGGACAGGCAGAAGTTGATGAGAATGACTGAGCGTTCGGATCGGATGTACCTTCAGGTGAAGAGAGAAACTCTGCTTAGAAAAATCTGCAGCCCCCACACAATGACTCATCCAGGCAGCAGATACCATGATGATATTCATAAACAGCCATGTTCAGAGTTGCGCATTGAGGAGCTTATACAGAAGTTGCATTCTCAGATGTAATAGACTTATGCTGTCCTTGACACTTTGTGTGCGTAATGCAAAGTTTGTCAAAAAAAGAGGTGTGTCTCAGTAACACTGTGTCTCAGTAAGACTGAACTTAAGTTGATTTTTCTTCATCTGTCTGCATTTTCTATCCCGTTTTTTTTTTTCTTCAGCCTTAAAGGCAGTGGTGTAGATGCTATTAAAAAACCTATTTTTAATATTTTGAATGGGCCACCCAAAAAATCTGCTTAAGCACCTGTGTAAGCCGAGTCTGAATGCAGACAACTGTACCTGCCTAAATATTATTACATAAATATTATCATTTGGATTTACAAACACTGCCCAAAACTCACTGAGCCCAAAGTGTTCATAAGTTATTATTTTAGATGCATGGTATGAAGCCCTAAAATGATCTATCATGTACAACATAGCATATTGTGATAAACAAATACTGCTTCAAATATATTGGCGAAGAGTTTTTTTTAATGACACGGTCATTAAAAATATGGCTGCACAACGTGCATTTGTCAAACTGTGAGAATGCCTATGATTCACCAGCATGCTCAAACCATACTCAGCAGAAATCTGAAATTGGTCTGTGTGCTCTCAGCATGTTTTGCGTGAGCTGTTTGATTGTTCTTTGGTTGACTGGCGCTGTTAATTAGAACTTTGATGAATAAGTCAAGGCTATTTAACTGCAAGGTGTACAGTAATTGCAGTGCACTTTGCTTATATTTATAGATGTATTAAAAGTGTAACATAGTACAGTTTCCAGAAAAATGGGACATTTTGGAGAAAAGTTGTTCATCAGTTCATTGTTTTATGTGAATATTTTTTCCCTACTTATTATATTAAATGCAAATTGTATTGTTTCTGGCCCACAGATTCCTTGTTGAATATACCCACACTAAAACGTATGAAATTATCATAGTGTACTGAAGAACAGCGCTATAACAATCATCATATAATATACTTTTCATCCTGAAAAATACAGTATATCCTATTAAACCTTCAAATATTTGAAATACAATTAAGAGACAAAAACCTATTGCTTGGAAAGGTTAGTTAAAGCTTAATGCTGATACTGAATATGTGTGATCTGTCTGCTTTCTCCATCTTTTTGTCAATTTCATTGTGGGAGACCAGGGAACATACATGATATTTACACAAGCATGCAGAGCTTCTATGGATAAACACATATACATACTTCGTTCTCATTTGCTTTCTGCTTTAAATAATCCCCTTTCTGCCCTTTTTCAAGCTGCTGCGTACCTCCACACAGAGACGTAGATGATGATGAGGAGCAGGAGTGTGAGTGAGGAGACCCCACAGCCCACAATCAGCGTCACGGACGGAAGCTGGCTCTTGGATGGATCCATGCTCTGTCAGTTAGAAAAAAAGATGGTTGTGTTAGAGCTAATAGAGTGCTTGAATAGCACAGAGTTTGTCTTCTTCTCCTCCTCAGACAGCTGCAGTGAGATTAGTGCTGTCCACAAAGCACTGGCTGAGGAGCAAGGTCAACTCAAGGTGACTCAGTAAGGAGCTGCTTGCTGAAGGGCCACACAAACCAGAGCCAAAATGCAAAACCGTCACGGCAGTCCTCGCATACAATCCTGCTGCAAATGCCCATAACACTGCTATGCAAGTAAGATTTAACGAACGGACTGCCACCGTCACCCTTGTGAAACGAATCTCGCCATTTCCATGTTGGTGCAGCTGATGCTCCAGTTTCCATGGTGATGGAGTTGAGAAACAGCGGCCACTGCAGTGGTGGATGCAGCATTAACCCGACTAAAGGTGGCTGTTTGTGCGTTCAACATGAGCTACAGTGTGTGCTGAGTGTCTGTGTGTTTCCATTTATGCCAGCGTGCATATGTACACGTCTGTGTGCTTCTACTCTTTGTTGAAAATTGTGATACAAAGAGGAAGTGATGTGAGATCTGATATTTAAATCCGTTTTTCTTCAGATAATACAATGAAACTGGATGGATCACATCATTGTGATTTAAATTATTCAAATTATTTAACTGAAATATTTAGAAGTATGGAAATACATGGCACAGGATATGGGAGAGCTAGCTAGTGGTTGGGAATTGACAAATTACCAAATTGGGAGGACAGTGGTTTAAAGAAGTACTGTAATACTACTGTAATACAGACAAAATCAAATAATTTGCTAATACGTGAAACATTTGGAAAAAATACTGGGCCTAAAGGTATAACAAAAAATGAACAGATGTCTTAAAACTGAACAGATGTTGACAGAATCTCAACAGATGAAGTCATGGCAGATGTCCTAAGGACGTGGACTTTAGGAAAAGCTGCTACTCTGTGTCCTACGTGTGCTTTCAAGGAGGCTTGTGGACATGGTCATGCTGTGTGCACTCAGACATGTTGCATGAAGGACAGGACACTTCAGGGCTCTGCAAATCACATTCACACACACACACACACACACACACACACGCACGCATGCACACAAATAACTATAGCCTGTCTCATCTCCAGGTCTGATGGTCAAGCAGAACGAAATTAATTAAATCCTTCAGATTAATCAACACTGTAGTGAGTTCTTCTCTTTGCGCTGAAAAATATATTTGCACATACTATACAGAAATATCCATCCATCCATCCATCCATCTTCTACCACCTACTCCTTTTCAGGGTCACAGGAAACCTGGAGCCTATCCCAGGCAGCATCGGGCACAAGGCGGGGTACACCCTGGACAGGGTGCCAGTCCATCGCAGGGCACAATCACATACACACTCACATGGGACTCGAACCCTGGAGGTGTGAGGCGAACGTGCTAACCACTAAGCCACCGTGTGCCCCTTATACAGAAATATATGATACATATTGAATTGTCTAAAAATTGGCTTGTGAGAGTGTTGATGTCTATAAGACAATCTGTATGATTTGAGCCATGATTATCTACATATCTATCATAGTAGGCTGCTAAACTACAGAAACTTTCAGAGTCCATAACACTTCATGGCTCAGTTACTTCTCAGTGGTGAAAATGGATTTCATAATTCCTCTCTAATATTCTTATTATTAGTCATGTATACATACAAGAATTTTAAAGTGCGTACCTAAAGTATAATTCTTGGCCAGTTTCGATGCATCTCAACATAAAATCCCAAGCACTGCAATTCTACTTGTGTGTATGTACCCTGATGGATCTGAGGCATCACTATATGAATGATAGATTGTCTCAAACAATCCTGAACATTACAAAATCCACAGTGACACAGTGTGAAATCAACACAATGTCTGTAATAGACAAGAATCATTCTGTGCCATGCCCAAATGAAAAAGACAGCAAATCCCACCTCAGCACATCTCTAATTACACGCTTCACTAGATCAAAATAACTGGCTTGTACCTAGAACATGTTCCTCTTCCCTAAATGGGAGGGCTGTTTCCTTTACTGTAGCTTTGCAGGTCCAGATGATATTTGTGTTTGGGAATTAAGACTATATGGAAAAGCAGTGTGATCTGTTCAGTGTGATGCACTGGAGACCTCTCAACATGCAATACAGAAGCTGAGCATAGGGAAACAAATTGCTTCATCACAAACAAAACAACACAGAATTTACTTTGCATGAATAGTTCATTAGAACTATCTTTAAGTCTGGAGAAGTGGTTTTGTTTTTGAAAATTGTTATTGTGAGTTAAAGCACAGCACTGTTGAATGCTCAAATCTAATTGGTCAGAATGTGTTGATTAATTTTCTATAACTGCAGCTCTGACATTAGTTTGGTTGCAAGGTTTACTGTATATTAATATGTTCATTCTGATATATTATTTTTAGTTTCTATTGTAACAACTTCCACAGGGGCCTTAATGGTGGATGCTCCACAAATGGCTTTAAAACATGTAATTCTTGAGACGGTCAGGTTTTCTGTTGGGAGACTTTTAGGTTTGCATTTCCAGTGTCAGCGATGTAACAGTCAGAGTTATAGCTATAACTTTAGGTTTTTCTGACAAAGGAAATTTTTCAGGACAGAGGATGTTGTGGATTCTTGCTAACATGACCACTGCTTTTTTGTCTTATTAACTTTAAAGAGAGAGAAAAAAGAGACTGTGTCCACTGTAGCCTCAAATATCTGTTCTTCCAGGAGTGGAACCCAGTGTGGTCTCTGTTCTAGCCCATCTGCAACAAAGTTAGGAGCATTTTATGTTCTGTGCTGTGTTTCTGCTCACCATGGTTATAAGAAATGATTATGTGACTTACTGTAGCTTTTCTGTCAGCTCAAACCAATCTGGCCATTCTCCTGACTTCTCTCATCAACAAGCCGTTTCCAGTCACAGAACTGCCGCTCAATGGATGTTTTTTTCTTCTTCACACCATTATGTATAAAGTCTAGACAGTGCCTCCAGGATTTCGCAATTTCAGAAATTAATGCAAAATCAAGAAAACTCACAGGAACCTGCAATTTTTCAAAATTAACACAGATTTTCCGTAGGTTTGGGCCAAGACGCGTCATGTGATGTCATCACAACGCACATTCAACCAAACCCCTCTTCAATTCACGTGCGTCAAACAGCTAAAATGTCTCGTTTACCAACCAACATCACTGCGAAAGACCATGCAAAACAATTTTGTGCGATTGCAATTTCGGCAATTCAAGTAGTTTTCCCACAAAAAAAAAACACCCCACAAAAACTCAGCAAATTGTATTGCAAATTTTGAGAAAAAAAAAAACTGCAGCAAAATCAAGCATTTTTGGCCGCAACAATCCAAAAAAAAAAAAAAAATCCTGTATGGACTGTCTAGAAACTACGAGTGAAAATCCCAGGAGATCAGCAGTTTCTGAAATACTCAAAGCAGCCTGTCTTGCACCAACAAACATGCTACGGTCAAAGTCACTAAGGTCACACTTTCCCCCATTCTCATGTTTGATGTGAACATTAACTGAAGCTCTTGACCTGCATCTGCATGATGTGTATAAGAGTGTGTATAAGAGTGTGGAATGTAAGCTTAAGCTACATCTTCATCTCTTTCAACTATCTATTATTCATAAACGCCGCGCTATATTCACATTAGTTTCCTGTATGAAAATAGGAACAGTAAATCTACAATAAAAAATCAGCTAATTTCAAATTTGAGCATATCAAAGACGATCCTCTAACTCACACCACCGTGTGATCCAACACATTTTTCACATTAAAATATAGTATTTGTGGAGCTCAAAAAATATCCTGGCCAGATGAGTACAGAGATGCAAATTAGAATTTCTTCAGGGCAACTCAATACAGCTGTAGCATTTTAGAGGATCAATGCGGTCGAACTGGAAGAAATCATAAACTGTCAGTTAATGAATTACTACAACACTTGTAATAATATGGCCAAGAATATTTGATGACTCAGACCTTCTTAGGAATCAATGATCTTTTGCAACTCAATGGCAAATGCTTTGAACCAGTAAACTGAAGCAGCAGTACAAACACTTGAACTATGCTGAACTATGGATGTTTTGACTAGCCTTAAGACTACTTCTATATGTTAGTTTTTTTTATCTTATTGAAAAAATACAACTGACATGTCATTACAAAGATGCATGTTATTTCAAGCATTGTCAATCTCACCTAGTCCTTTTCTGTAGACCTTCATGTGACACAGTTCAGGGGTGGGAAAATCACTAGCCTAGGCACCTGGGACAAGCAAATTTTGTGCCTGGGCAATTAGTTTTTATTTGTGGTTGTCAAGAGAGCAAGTAGGTTCAAGAGTCAGAGAAAGAAAAATAACCAAACTTCCTACTGACTTTTAAAAATCAGTTTGCAAAAAAAAAGTTTTCATTTGGTGTGTATGTTTAACCATAATGAATTCACAGTGATGCGATTTACCTCAATGCTGCACTAGACAACTGCCGAAAAGTGATCGGGCTGATGGTCAGATCATACACGAATTTCAGATCTTTTCACAATCAGGAACATGCAGGTATGTGGAAACACTGACAAAACTGTGCAGCACATCCGGCTTACTACATTCTACCTCGCATTCAAACATATCAAGAAAAAAAAAGATGCTAGCCAGACTTGCATAATATCGTTTACTTGATATGTGAGGACAGAAGAAAGCACCTTGCAAATGTGATGTGCTACATTAAATTGTATCAGGAAAGATAAGGACTATGGCTACACAATCGCCTCCCAAAACACAGGAATGATCAAGCACATAGGAGCTCTCAATTATCCGGTGGGCTTGCTAATGGATTTATCATTTGTCCACCCCTGCAGCTGCAATTATGAAGGCTAGGCTACAGGGCAAAGTAACTTATTAAACTCAATTACATCTTGCAAAAAGAAAAAGCAAACACACACAAGAGAGCCATTGGTTACACAGTAGATAACTGACTGCACCAAAGTCTGATTTTGCTCTATAATTTCCACACCACGCATACAAGATGGGAGTAATAAGCGGTAGACATGAGAAAGACATGAATTAAGAAGGTCTATGGGCCATTTCCTCTGGCTCATTTTCATTCTGAAGCTGTAGGAGTTTAGTTGCAGACAGAGGGAACATCATTTGGAGCATTCAGGAGGTGGTTAGTGTAGTGGCAGGAATAATTAGCAGTGCAGTGGTGGGGGGTAGGACAGAGAGCCAGAAAGGAGAGAGGACAGGGAAGGAGGACAAGCTCCTTTGCTGGCACACGACATGACCGATCAAAACGGTCCAATATGCTTCACCATGAGGAATGTAACAAGCTAAGAGCCACCCTCCCTGAGTCTGCTGCCATCTGCCCAGGTAGGCCAAGATGCCTACTGAGGGCAATGAGCTTGTCCCAGGACTGGACAGGCTTTACACATGGATCAAGCATAATGCACATATACAGGACATGGTGAAAGAGAATATAATCTAAATTCAAATGTAGGATGCAAAATGAAAACCTACAAAGCCCACTGGAAGTTAAAAATAAAAAAAAAACCTTCCTACCCTAACAATGTATAAAGAGTCTACCTTAAATACACAACCAAAGTTATGGCTGTTTTTTATCCAAGTTATGCACACTGTAAACCGGTACTTGAGGACACTCTAAGGACATCATACACTGAAACGCATGACGTGTGTAGACAAGGTGCATGCTGGGAAACAGTTATACAACATACCATAATATTTAGCAAATTATTATACTGTATTCAAAATGTTTCTGTGTTTATAGTTGTAATTCGCTCGTCTGTGATATTGTAACAAGTTCAATGTCTTTCATGACATTAAAAAAATAAACTTCTGGCACACATCTAGTGTCGACATAGTGTACCGTATACTGAAGCACTGCAGACTGAATTCAGTCCAAACCCCTAACTGATGCAGTAAAACCTAGTTGAGGCGTCATTTCCAGCCTGCCGAATGAAATGACTGGTGCTTCCACAGTGATGTGTAGACAAATGTGTTATTGTCGATGCAGAAACCTTTTGATGCTGACAATGAAAAAAAAAACACATCTCTGGTTCATGAAATACAGGGGAAGTGTTTTCGGGATAGATGTGTGGGTTTTCTTTCCCCATCAAGGCTGTGTGGCCTAACGGCTATGTGGGCCAAGCAGCATAAAGGGAACGTTACTGTGCCTTGTATAGCTTTAAGAGCCTTGGCGGTCCATGCTGTTACCAGGGCAACTGGTGAACAAACTGCTTCAGAGGCAGTTTCCAGTCTAATAATAACTAATCGCATTGAATGAAAAATCCACCCAAAGATACTGCTCATACAAGCATGCAGTAAAAATAAATGTAGCTGTCTTTAGCTTTATAGTCAGTGTCCAGCTGTGAGTATTTTCACACCAGGCTACATAATGCAGGTAGAATGTTGTAGCATCCTACTGTAAAAGCCATATTTAATGTATACTTCAATCACAATTACACATCTACATTTTCTATAATTTACTATCCAGCACCTAACATATGTCCATCAAACCTAGAACAAAATGTATACATGTCCTCTTCATACACTGAAACTAGTCACTGGCATAAGCCAATTTCCTGTAACCGCATACATCCTTACACAATGGCAACGTTCAAATCTGCATTTTATGGCACTACACAGTTTGCTAATATGTATGTATTCTGCCATAATATTTAGTATGCTGTAATGGTTATGCGGAACACGCTACAGAATGGTTACAGAAACACGCTAAAAATTGTCGGGAGCTGGAGAGCGCGCTTAATGGAGAGGGGGAGGAGGGGTGAAGAGGTGGGAGAACTGTCACAGGAATGTGTGGATACGTAACGAGGGCGCCTAAAACAACCAAAAGACCAACCGACACATTCACACAAACGCGTCCTGCGGCGTCGAAGAGACAAGAAGAGGAGATGCACTTACCGCGTCGGGACTCAGGCGGGCCAAAATGGCGAAGGCGGAGAGGCGCTCGCACACGCACTTGGTCCTGAAGGCGTGCACGGGCACAGCTCTGCAAGCGCGCGCCGACCACGAGCCCAGCGGCGACGAGCTGAGCCGGAAAGAGAGAGAGAGACAGACCAGAGAAAGAGAGAGAGCGAAGCAATCAGCTCAATCAAACAAAAAGGACAAAATCAAAAACCTTCAGCTGCTCCAATTTTATCCGCGTTCTTCAACGCTGCCGAGCCGGAGAACAAAAGAGAAAAAAATCACAGAGGGAAAGAGAGAGAGAGAGAGAGAGAGAGAGAGAGAGAGGAGAAAATAGGCGAACATTGTGATGCTCTTCTGTATTTCTGCATGGACAGGTTAGCTATGGGAATGATGCACATGAGGGAAATACATTTGCTTAAACTATGGATATAACTAATCTTGCCACTGCAACAACAACAATAATAAACCAATGCATGATATGCAAATGCAAATGTATATTAGTGCTTAAAAACAATCTTAGAACTATATACCTTAGTGGCATGTCCAAGTTTTTTTTTATACATGGAGTGGCTAATTGTATAGTATAGGTTATAAAGTTATAAAGTTATAATATAAAGTTATATTTGCACATATAAGTTGTTCTGCACTTCATGCTCTGGGGGAATTATTGAAAATATCTACACCGGTGATCAAAATCAATTTGATCTACATACACTTTATTACATCCTCATGAATTAAGTAGGAGTATTTACATAGAGATGTGATTTGAGGTCCGAGTTAGGATGGGAGCTGATTTATTTCAACATGTGTGCCACACCTCTTGTTAAGGTCTTCCTTGCATGGTTTTATATTCATTAGTAGTGCTGTTGCAATTATTTTTGTGTCTGATTTCTGAATGGGTTCTCGGGGCTTGTCCATCTAGATTATGATTAGGATAAGAACTAATACTCTTGGCTCATTTTAGTATGCTTGGGCTGGTTAGTGTTTTTGGCAAGCAAAATTAGCCTCAACTTAGTCTGACAGGTTCTATCATCTGGCCTTAGGCATTTGTGACAGATTGAAAGTAACAGCTTCACACGTTATTTCCTGAATCATAATCCAGTGTAATGTTTCTTATGGCAGTGGTTTCACGTCCACTTAGTTCAGACCTAAATTCATTAGCACATCAATTGCATTTTGCTTACTCTTGAACGTGATCATCTTGGTAAGAAGCTGAATTAAGATCCTTATCATGAAAACCTGATTATTTATTTATTTGTTTGTTTACATTTACATTTATTCATTTAGCAGACGCTTTTATCCAAAGCGACTTACAAATGAGGAAATACAAGCATGTTTGTTTGTTTATAATTTTTTTGCATGCACCTTGTGAATTATTGCTTCTGCCTTCTCAGGGTGGGGGCTATGTTGATCAGAGCCACACTAGCCAATTGAAGATACACACAAAAACAGTTCAGTTAGGGATTTTCTCCAATACGTTCAGCTGCTTCATTATGGTGAAAAGATGCACTGGCTTGATCACCTGCCTACAACAAAGCACATTTTACCTCTTATCCTCTCAGATTGGTAGTAGATGTACAGCATAGAAAACATATCTAGCAGATGGGAATTGGCTTTGATAAAAAAAATTGGAGAATATTGAGTCACGAAAACATAAGACGTAAACATACATTTTACAACATAGTGTAACAACTCAATAATATAAATCCAACATTGTGTATGGGCAGCTGAGGCCATGGGATACCACACAGCTCCAAACAGGGTTACATATAGTAAGTGCAAATAACCCGAGCCCACATTACCCATGGTGCAGTGAGGCTTAGAGAACAGCCTGGGGCAAATGGAATGGCAATAAGGGTCATGCCTGTAGCTCCAGGGAAGGCTCAATGTTAACAGCATTTTCTCTGAAATCCAATATATTATTACCCCCAGCAGAGTCTGTGTGGGTGATGCGATTATCTCTGTCGACCACACAGACATTTACACTCAGCATAGCACCACTGGATTTTTGGATCACTGGGCTGACAGTGCTGTGGTGTGTATAACGTATAAATGTGTATGTGTGTGTGTGTGTGTGTGTGTGGGTCTGTGTGAACGTTCACACTAGCAGGCAACAAAATGGCAAGCGACCATTCTTTTTCTATGTATGTGCACGACACTGAGCCATGATTTCCGTGACAGTGGCAAGCTTCACAGTGACAGTACAACAAGCACGGCATTTGAACTATTTTCTCTATTTTGTGCAAATTAGATATGATGCTATACAGTGTCCAATCCAAAAGATTGCTTTGAATGATTCCTTGAACCACTCCTATGGTGTGTGTGGTCAGACATTTCTTCAGTACCCCACTCAGTTTAGTTCCACCCTGCAATTAATTTAACTTACTGTTTGACATTCAAAAATGGAAGAAAATCTTATAACCATTGTTTCATATTATCCTGTCATATACCGTGGTGCTTGAAAGTTTGAAGAATTTTCTATATATCTGCATAAATATGACCTAAAACATCATCAGATTTTCTCCTAAAAGTATACAAAGAGAACCCAGTTAAACAAATTGGACAAAAAATATTATACTTGGTCATTTACTTATTGAGGGAAATGATCCAATATTACATATATGTGAGTATGTAAACCTCTAGGATTATCAGTTAATTTGAAGGTGAATTTAGAGAATTTAGGTGTTTTCAATCAATGGGATGACAATCAGGCACGAGTGAGCACCCTGTTTAATTTAAAGAATCTATCAAAGTCTGATCTTCACAACACATATGTGGAAGTGTATCATGGCATGAACAAAGAAGATTTCTGAGGACCTCAGAAAAAGAGTTATTGGTGCTCATTGTGTACAAATGGAGGAAATTCAAGCATTGTTACTCTCACCAGGAGTGGTTGACCAACAAAGATCACTCTAAGAGCAAGACGTGTAATAGTTCACAGAGGAACCCAGGGTAACTTCTAAGCAACTAAAGGCTTCTCTCACATTGGCTAATGTTAATGTTTATAAGTCCACCATCAGGAGATCACTGAACAACAGTGGTGTGCATGACATTGTTGCAAGGAGAAAATCACTGCTCTCCAAAAATAACTTTGCTGCCCATCTGCAGTTCAAAGATCACAAGGTCAAGTCCGAAGGCTATTGGTTAAAAAAAATATATTTTGTGGATGGATGAGATCAAAATAGAAATTTTGGTTTAAATTAGAAGGAAAACACTGCATTCCAGCATAAGAACCTTATTCCATCTGTGAACCATGGTAGCAGTATCATGGTTTGGGCCTGTTTTTCTGCATCTGGGCCTAGACAACTTGCCATCATTGATGGAACAATGAATTGTGAATTATATCAGCGAATTCTAAATGTTAGGAAATCTGTCTGTGAACTGAATCTCATAAGAAAGTGAGTCTTGCAACAAGACAACGACCCTAAGCACACAATTCTAATAGTTAAAAGATAGTTAAGAATAGTTAAAGAAGAATAAAGTTAATGTTTTGGAATGGCCAAGTCAAAATCCTGACCATAATCCAACAGAAATGTTGTGGCAGGACCTGAAGCTGTTACGCTCTCACCGGCAGATGGCACTGCGGCGTCGACATGCACGGGCGGCTTTAGAGAGCGCGCGTGCACGAGACTGAACTCTTGTATACGGACACGTGCCTTACTATATAGTATAATACTACCTGAATGTAGTGGTGAATGCGTTACGCATGCTAAGCGGTCTTATTTTCGTGTCCTGCTCTCGTTCTATGCCTCGACTTTAGCTTATGTTTAACCTTGATGATCTTGTCCAGCATCGACCGCATTTTCTGTATTTTGACTGTTGTTTGTAAATAAAGACACTGATCTGCACCTGCTTCTGCCTCACCTCCCGTTTCGTAACAGAAGCAATCAGTTCATGTGAGGAAACCCACCAACATCCCAGAGTTGAAGCTGTTCTGTTTGGAATGTGCTAAAATTCCTCCAAGCCAATACGCAGGACTGATTAACAGTTACAGAAAATGTTTAGTTGCAGTTATTGCTGCACAAGGGGTCACACCAGATACTGAAAGCAAAGGTTCCCATAATTTTTCCACTCACAGATATGTAATATTGGATCATTTTCCTCAAAAAATAAATGACCAAGTATAATATTTTGTCTCATTTGTTTAATTGGGTTCTCTTTATCTACTTTTAGGACGTGTTAAAATCGGATGATGTTTTAGGTCATATTTATTCAGAAATGTAGAAAATTCTAAAGGCTTCACAAACTTTTAAGCACCACCGTACAACCTCTAATTAAATTTATATAGAGACATTATGAAGAAAAATAAAGTTACAAGGAAAGGAAGTAGGAAAGTTCATTGGTGCCTCTGGTGACTGTATGCACCTAATACAGTTAGCTTGCTTTGCTAATGTGTCAATGAGGCTAATATAAAGACTTACTTTGTGTTTAACTAGTTATGTTTTGGAGCTATATATATATATATATGTATATATATATATGTGTGTGTGTGTATATATATATATATATATATATATATATATATATATATATATATATATATATATATATATATATATACTCTATAGCTACACAGTGCATGTCCAGAAACAAGAACAGTAGTGGTCATTTCACACCTATAAGACAAAAACTATAAGTGACATGAGTGACTTGATAGTGTGAATAAAGGGTAAGAGAGGCATAGAGAGAGAAATAAGCTTAACATTTAACATGTTTAAATGCGTGTTGCGCCACTGGATGTCTTGATAGCAGTCAGTCATATTGATTGTGCAGATTGAAGAGTGTGAAGCACCACATGGACCACATGCCTTCAAGCTGTTATCAAGAAAACACGCAGTGACAAGGGCGCCACTTCACATTCCAATTTCTTTCCCAAATATTAACTCATTAATCACAGCAGCTGTCCAAGATAGATTTTAATTTTGCACCAAACCCACTCCCTATCCTACTGCCCTTCTCTTCAATATATACCTTGATTGCATTTTAGTATTTTCATCACACTGTGACTTTCCTAGTCCCCCCTCACTCTTTCTCTCATCCTTGTCTGTCTTGTCACCCTGCACTGTCTCACTCCACTCATTTAGGAACAATGCAGAAAGCATTTTACTTGTAGGTTTTGTGCACTTTATCCATTTAAATGCAAATGTTCCAGCCAATGCAATATATGCACTCTTTCTGTTTCAATCAAAAGATAAAAAAGAAAGCACAGGGATGAAAGTGTAGGGCATGAAGTGAAAACAGGACTGAGACAGGGCTACACAGGCCACAGGATTGCACCAAATGATACTACCATTTCACAGCTTGATTTCCGTTGTCCTTCTCACTCACTCTCACTCTGTTACTTTCTCTGTTTTTTTCCTCTTTCTTTTGTCCCACTCTTTCTACCTGGCTCGTTTTTTTCTGTATGTGATAGACATGCTCTCCTAATTCCGATTGATTGTGTGAGTGCTGCAGAAGGATGACAGTGAGTGTAATAGATTGTGTTCTCTCTGTCTGATCACTAGCAGTACAGAGGCAATGCTGAGTGAACTTTTCCACTATGACACTTTAGTGTCCTCTGAGACAAGCCTCTTAAAATCACTCGCTCTTGTGTCCCATTTGAGTGCTAGTCTCTCACAGCAGACGGGGCAAAGAGAGAAAATAAGAGTTTGTGCGATCGGATCAATGAGAGCAAGCCTCTTACCTGTCACTCTCATCCCAGGAAATGCATGTTTGGTTGGTCGTGCCCTGTGTGAACAAAAGAGAGAGACAGCTATTACCTTGTGTCACTGAACCACACAAAGAAGCTTAAGTCTTATTTTTAGTTCTCTATGCCTCATATTCTTGTGTAATATCAGTGAACAAGAAATCAACTAACTTACACATGACACCAAATCATAAATATTAGCTGCAGATTATAAACCTGTTTCAGGTAAACTGTCAATGTAATGGTAGTGGGTGGTGTATTTAAGCAATATCAGCACAAGGCATGAGCCTGCAGAGTGAGAGATCTCTCTCAGAGTGAGATCTCTCTCACTTTTATACAACTGTTCTATAAACAAGAAATTAATATCCAGTAAGTGACATTTCAGACACAATAAACCACACTCATCAGAAACAATAAGGCATACTCACTGTATAGCACGTCTGCTAGCGGGCTATCTAGATCACACTGATTTGTACATTCCCCTTAATGGTGCTTCCCTTTAAATCGACGTCCCTTCTTCCTTTTAATCTTCAACTGATCAGCTTTCATATTTTAAGCGAAATGTTCTGTACTTAAAAAAGTATTGCTTGCCATGTGCACTGATAATGTTGCTTACACTACTGTAGTAACTGTTTCAAAATAGGAAATGGAATTTTGTTTAGCAAACAGACAAGTGGAGTGAAACAAACAGTGGATATTCCCAGTGTGTGTATACAGTAGGAAATAAAGCAGTCCATACAGGATTTCACTGAGTTGTTTTGTGATTGTTGAGGCCAAAAATGTTTGATTTTGCTGCAGCTTTTTTCCAAATTTTGTGATGCAATTTGTAAGTATTTTGTCCTTTTTTGCAGAAAACTACTTGAATTGGCAAAATTGAAATTGCACAAAATTGTTTTGCATGGTCTTTTGCAGTGAAAGTTGAAACATCAAGTGAGATCTTTTAGCTGTACACATGTTCGACACATGTGAATCGAGCAGGGCTTTGCCTAAATGCACGTGTGATGATGTCACATGATGCATCTTGGCCCAAATCTGTGGTAATTTTGAAAAATTGCAAGCTCTTCCGAATATTGCAGAGTTTGCTTGGCTTTGCGTTAATTTCTGCGACCGCAAAATCCTGGAGGGACTGATATAGGTATTCTTGGAACCCCAATCAAATGGACCAGAACTAATTGTATAAATCAGTATAATTATGATATACGACAAAATGAAGTGGAACTTTGGCTCAGGAACACAGTTTATCATTGAAAATAGGTAAGAAGCAAAAGTCTGAGGGGTTAAGTAAAAAAATACTATTTAGTATAGTTAAAGTATAATGCATATATAATAATAATAAATAATAAATAATGCATATTCAATGCAAAAAGAAAAAAATGCGAAAAAAAAATTAGTTCAAACGAAGAACGATAAATTATTAAGAACGGTAGGAAGGCTTGCTTTTCAGACTTTTCAGAAGCAAAAATATATTGCTTCTTTGTTTCTTTGTCCTTTTAAGCTACACCTCACTTAAATGAATGATCTAACATATTTTGTATTTATGCTCCTGACAAGCAGTCAGGCAAAGAAAGCTATTAAAACCAAACAACAAAATGCTCCTTTCTTTAGGTTATACTTGTGAAATTATTATTATTATTATTATTATTATTATTATTATTTGTTGTTGTTGTTGTTGATGATGCACTACCAATAAAGGTTTCAAAAGACAAACGAGTTCAAACATCACTTTCTTTTATTCTGTGTGCATTTCATCTGATTGAGTTCAGAGGTCAGAGTAGCTTACGTTGTAAAGGTGTGAGAACTCAATCTCCACTGGGGCAGAGAGAGAAATAGGAGTGGGTTTGATCGTCACAGAGATCACCTTGGAGTTCAGCACAGTGCTGTTTCTGTGAGGACAAAGAGAAGAGAAAGTGAGAGAAGTGGGAAAGGATACAAAGGAGAAGCTGACCTTGAGCTTCAACCTGAGCACCAGTATCCAGATTTCAGTCAGATTAGAACTGCAACTTCATATATAAAAACACAACTAAACATAATAGCCATAACACATTAATAAGTCTGCACACACACACACACACACACACACACACACACACACACACACACACACACACACTCACACTCGCACACACAAACACCTGTACAAGTACATAATCAGTCAAGATGAGTGTTTCTGTCAGCTGGTGTCTCTCTCAGAACGCCACATGATCACATTCAGAATGATAAAAAAAAAAGAGGTAACTAGTAAAAAAAAAAAAGCTCAAGGGCAGGAGGAAGACAGCACAAAAAAGAAATTAATAAAAAGAAAATTACTACTGCAGATTAACAAAATTAGAAAACATCAGACCTATTTCTACTTCCCGAGCTATTAACCTTGAAATACTTTTCCTGTAATTGTGTATTACTTTTAAGAAGCATACTGAATGAATTAACAACCCACAGACGGCAATCAGTTCCTGCTCATTGCATTGCAGCCTGGATTAGCAGAAACATGAAAGGACCAAGCAAAGTTGCATAAATCAAGAGGAGAAGGTGGAGTGACACAGCTGCTTACCTCTGAAGAGACAGGATACTGCCAAGGTTTCGGTAGAGGACAATGCCAGTTACAAACGCTGAAGCCTCATCTTCAGCTGCAATGCAACACACACACACACACACACACACACAAACACACACACAAGAATGTGCACAGGAAAATTACTTAGGTGGCAAGGAGGGGCAGCAGGTAGCATTGCCACCTCATAGCTCAAGGGTCCCTGGTTCGATTTTGAGCTCAGGTTACTGTCTGTGTGGAGTTTTACATGTTGTTACATGTGAGGTTCCTCTAGGTTCTACAGTTTCCTCCCACCTCCCAAAAACACTGATGATAGATAGACTGGCTATGCTAAAGTCTCCCATTACCGAGTGTGTACATGGTGCCCTGCGACAGACTGGTATTCCATCCAGGGTGTATACCAACCTTGCAAAGTGTTCTTGGGATGGGCTACAGATCCACCATGACTCAGACCAGAATAAATCCATCCATCCATCCATCCATCAATTTTCTGTACCAGTTATCCTACCCTAGGGGACTCAGAGCACGAGGCCGGGGACACCCTGGACGAGGTGCCAACCCATTGCAGAGCACAATCGCACACACACACACACACACACACACACACACACACAGACACACACACACACACACACACACTCTCTGGACAATTTGGAAATTCCAATGAGCCTACAACCCATGTCTTTGTACTGGAAAAGGAAACCAGAGTACTCGGAGGAAATCCCGAAGCACGGGAAGAACATGCAAACCCTATGCACAAAGGGCAGAGGCACGAACCATACCCCAACCCTGGAGGTGCAAGGCAAACATGCTGACCACTTAGCCACCGTAATGCTGTCCCAAAAACCCCCGGATGAATCATTTACTCAATTTGAAGTAATGTAACACATGATATTAAATAAAAGCAAGTAAGCTGGAAAATATTGCTCTAATTGGTCCATTCAAACTTATTGTAGCTTCTGTAAGAGGGAGAATTCATGTCACGCAGCCTATACCTGCAATTAACACACACACACACACACACATATATATGCTTGTCATACACAGTGACACCTAATTCACACAAGCACACTTTCACATTGGCTACCATGATGGCACATATTAACATATTAGGTCTGAAATGTCAAAGCTATGTTGAAGCTGTGATGAAAAAGCAGACAGATGAAGCATGGGAAAACACGTGCTTTGGTGCAGACACGCTTCACAGCTGGAAAGGAAGAAGTGGGGCTGGACAGCGCCCAGAGCTTGAATACATGCAAACACAAACACACACAGTGTGTGGCTGGCAGACACAGAGAGAGTGAGTAAGTTAGGAGAGAGGGAGAGAAAGACTGGCAGCCAGGCAGTGTGTGTACTGACTACACCTCTGGGGCTGCAGCTGAGCCTTCATGGGTATGGAGGGGCGGAGAGCCGAAAGAGTCTGGGCTACTTTTCTGTGATCCCTAGGGACAATTTTATTCCTATCTGCCTCCATTCACTCTATCTGTCAGTACAAAACAGCTACAGCTGCTATGGGAGCAAAAGTAGAGTCATGGAGAAAATACCCGCTGGAGTTTTTCTCTGTGCTCTCAAAGTTTATTTCATATAAGCACCACTCTCAGCATGCCCCAAACTTGACTCGTTATCAATCTGCACCAAGTGTCATGGAAACTGAGTCCCCAATGGGAGTGGAAATTAGGCCTAATTGCTCTTGATTGGCTCCTGTTGACTCCTGATTAAGCAGCAACTGCCCTATTAGCATAGTCACAGGAGTGGGAACTTCTCCAGTGATGCATATGTTTAGACAAACAAATCTCAGCCCACTGCTCTTCCTAAACAAAAATAAAGCAAAGTTTTTCTTTTCAATAGACCTCTCTCTGTATAAGACTATGGATACTACCTGTGGACACCTAGGTTCCCCCTTGCTTATGAATACCCGTGCAGCCATGCTTTCACTTTCACTTTCAAAGTAGGCAATTGCTTGAATGGTGGGTTCATTATTATTATTATTAATGAAAAACACAACAACTACAAAACAGTACAATGACAAACTCGCTTATATTAAACATAGAACTTTTGAAACCAAATCTTCCGGCATTGTGTTGTCAGTCAGCTCGCCTCGCTCTCACTCATGCTAAATGAAATCTGACTCCTGCTGATCTGTACTGTGACTCTGACTCATTCTGAATTGAGCAGACACGTTCAGTTTTTAATTGTAACATCTGTTCTCTAACTGAACTAAATGATTTTTATTACTACAAAAAGGCCTAGTACACATCAGGTGTGGAAGCTATTTCTATCTATATCCCTATGTTTCATACTGAGCAATGTGATTGGGTTAATTCCTGTTACAAGTTTTGTGATAGGGAAAGGGTTATTATTGATATATAAAACGGAACGCTGATAGGAATGGAGCACTGTAATTAGTTCACCTTTGTGGACCGAACAAAAGCATGACTAAAAAACTTTTCCTACAAGAACGGCTCCTCATCCGCAAACATTCCTGCTCCATGATATTCATTGCATCCAAGAAAAGTGCTGTTCTTTTCTACTTGAGTATTTGCACCAAAGGAAAATAATCACCAAAGCAAAACAGTAAATAGATTAACCTAGTGTCTCCCAGTGTGCATACCTGCACACTTAAAAGTGAGGTGTGGAATTGTGCATTCAATCCACAGTTAAAGGAATTCTTTAATGTGAAAACAAACCTGTGACTTTGAGCCCCTCCCCAAAATAAGCCCAGAATTGTTCGTGGGTGCTGACTGAAGTATACAGGCCAAGTGCAAAAACACCCTTAAAGTTAAACATCTCAAAGTAGTAGCCCTGTAAACATAAGTGTGTCTTGTGTGTCCATCCATCCATCCATTTTCCATACCGCTTATCATACACAGGGCCATGGGGAGCATGAAGACTATCCCAGGGAACTCTGGGCACAACCAGGGTGTGATGGGTGCCAACTCTTTGCAGGGCAGTTTGGATATGCCAATCAGTCTACAATGCATGTCTTTGAACTGGGGGAGGAAACCGGAGTACCCGTAGGAAACCCCCGAACCAGAGCAGATTCAAACCCCCAACCCCAGAGGTGCGAGGCAAATGTGCTAACCATGAAGCCACCGTGTTCCCATGTTTTGTGTGTGGTGTATAAGCTACTCACCTGGGTTACCGGAGGAGACAATGCTCTTCGAGATGATGACCTTGTCCTCAGAGTTGCGAGCCCAGTCCTCCATGCCCATCCAGCCCTTTTTTGGAAAGCTGATATCAGCGTTGCCTGCAACAGGTCGCTTGTGAAGGCTCAACACTGTGGGAAGACACACAGACAGCCATTAGGACTAAAATAAACAGGCACATTGTTTCAGCAAACCTGTCCTTGTGCAGTCTATAGAGATAATTCCTAAGGTTTATTAGCTTGACAGAATACACTTAAAATGTTTATTTACTGTCTGTGTTTGCGTGCATGTGATTAGGCATGGGAGTAAGAAACTATCTGCTCAGGGACAGATGACAGTTCCATAGCTGGACATGCATTTCTGACAGGTGATGGTAAGGAACTGCTCTCGGCCCGCACACCCCCACCTGCTTCTCTCCAATCTGGCATTCATGGTCCCCCTGAGTGTCCTAGTGAGAAACAGCTCATCTCCTGCCTGTCTCTGCCAGTTTCTGTGTGTGAGTAAAGCACATCTCCCATGTGGGCCCTGAGCTGTGGAATTGTGGGTGGATCACAGCGGGATATGAATGCCCTGCGAATGCCCAGAGCTACAGGATCTGGGTAAATGTACATACACCTGCTTTTCCCAGAAGAAGCATAAATATCTCAGGGGAATGTTTCCTTCACATTGAGGATTTTATGAACCAGTGTTACTGACATTTCCAACTCCAGACAATAATGTGCCAAAAATATCAATAGCAGTACAGGAAGATATTTAAATGAATTATCTGTAAGTGTATATTAGTTTTTGAATGCCACAGTGATGCCACATATTTTAGAAACAGCAGAGCTGTTAATATGACTAACCAAGGTTGTCTGTGACCTCATAGTTATCTTGAAAGTCCTTCATTCGGAGGCTTATGACGTCAATGAAATCTTCCACCAGACGAAAGAGCTCCTTAACATTAGGACCTAGCTGAAAAATAAAGATGCCAGGAAGACGATTAAACAAACCAAGACTTTAAAATGGTAGTTGTGTGTTAAAGGAGTTGAGTGTTAAAGGAAAATGAAAGCAAGTGATGACAGGATTGTTAATATAAATGCAGAGAATTAGTTTAAAGATTCACTATATATATTTGATCCATCAAATGCCCTTATTAATCATAAATGTCATTAAGTTTACAGAGTCCAAAACTATGCATGCAATGTGTTTCTGTCAGTGAGTGTTCTAAGCATATGGATGTGGTCCTAATCTACAGCTGATTAGTGATGGTGATGCAGACTGCAGAATGTTTAAGGACTGAAAGAAGAGAGTGGAAGCTTCTCTCTCTGTAATGCTCCTACAATACATACTCCTCTGCCAGACCCACAGCTGACTGAGTCATACCTGCTGCACTCCCATTTCTCTCTCTCTCTCTCTCTCTCTCTCTCTCTGACATTTACAAATGTGTACCAGAACAAAAGTTTAATAAGTGATAACACCACCTTCAGAAACTAAATGTAATAATGCATTAGTCATATAGTCCAAGCTAAATAATGGGTTTCATAAAGGCCATTCTTTCGTGGTTAAGATCCAAGTCAGAGAACAACTTCATATTAAAACTAAGAAACTCAACTATGTGTAGCAGGATGAGAATTTCCCGTGCTAGTATCGGGGTGACGTCACTTATTGATGGCCAATCATCGTTAAATCTGCGCTATTTAAAGGCCCTTTGTTTGGTCACCTGGTGACGCATCATGGCGGGCCCTGGATTTCATTCCCCTTACTTGATTTGTTTGTTTTGCAGGCGTAAGTTATTGACATTGGCAAGTTTCTTTTTTTATTTCGTGTTTGAGGTAAAGTGTTTTTTATTGACTGTGATTAATGTGTTGGTCCGAGTTCTTTGGTGGTGGGAGTTTCCTCACTGAGTGTTGTGTCCTTGCTGTTGCTTCAACTCTCTCACGGTGTGTGTGTGTGTGTGTGTGTGTGTGTGTGTGTGTGTGTGTGTGAGTGTGAGTGTGGTTGTGTGGAGTGGAGTGGTGTTTGGAGACCCATTAAGTTGTGAGCTAGCCTACCTGACTCCTGGTAAGCTGCAGCTCTGTGTTGTCATTGTTTCTTGTTTTTGTTTTTGTTTTTGTTGGTGGACAAGCCAGCAGAGATAGACCAAGTTTATTGTCCAAATTTATTATTATATCCAAGTTTATTATTGTGGTTATTTTCCCTGGGGTATTTTCCCATGGTAAAATTAGCATAGTTGGCAGGATTCGAGCAAAATCCATTATATGGGTTTCCCTCCACTTCTGGTATGCCATGTATGGTTACATTAAATATACACTTCTAATTACTAGTGGTACTAGCGAATGGGATACCTCTAAAATACAGTTTTAAAAGTTCTTGATTCCATCTGTGTAAGCATGTTGGAATCTAACAAGCATAAATAATGGGTTATATTGATGCTACACTATCACCTTTGCTATTGAATTGCAAAGCCACAACGGCATGGACTTTAACATTAGTTTTGATTTGTTTGAAGCACATTAAACCTTGGAGGAATGAGAGGCAGCTAGAGAATGCTGAAAGACCAAAACAACTTTCATCTTTTTAACTTTTTGCCTGTGGGTGTGGGAGACTAAAAGGTTAGCTTAATACAATATATTAATGAGGTTGCTATTTTAATTTCAATCTAACTCATTTGTAAATTTGCAAAGTATGGCCATAGTGTAAACAAGATAACATCTTGTGGAAAATAACAAATGTGGAAGAGGAAACACCCCTCTGCTTTTTGTTCTGCTCTTTTTGCCTCTGTCATTATTTTCTTATATCGAGACTCTTCCTTGGGTATTACTTTTAAATGAAACACCTTGAAAATATGGCAAATTAATCATGAATCATATTGTGTTTATTCCTGCTATATACAGTATATTTAGTAAAATGTAGGAGGCAGCACTCACCAGCTGTGCTTCTTCCCATCTCTCTCTGTTTTCTTCCATCAGCAGGTTACTAACTGACTGAACAAAGTTCTGCAGACCAAACAAGTGCGTAGTAAGGTTTCATATAGTGTAACAATATCTCCATTATGTCTCTCACTGTCTTTCTCTGAGTCAAATTTTGTGCTGCACTAACCCTCATGTCAGCACTACTGGGGCTGTAGTAGGACCTCCTAAATATCTCTGTCATGTTCTTCAGGATGTCGATTATAGCCAGCAAGTCTCCACTGTAGCTGGTCCCCTCACTGGAAGTCACCCTTAGTTTGTTCATAACCTCTGAAACTCCATCTCCCACAAGCCCTCTCTGTGCCTTTGACAGGTGGTCACGGGTCTAAAGAGATTATTATCATCAAAACATATCCAGTACACATAATGTGCACTAGGTTTTGGTCAATGTGCTGTCATCAGAGTGCTCACCAGTGTTTGGATGCTGCGATAGTC
Organism: Ictalurus furcatus; assembly: GCF_023375685.1. NCBI lineage: Eukaryota > Metazoa > Chordata > Actinopteri > Siluriformes > Ictaluridae > Ictalurus > Ictalurus furcatus. The sequence goes on along the minus strand of NC_071255.1, from coordinate 26,200,734 downwards.
GTTTGAGATGCACTTCATATAAGAGGGGCTTTCCCAGTAGGCAATTCCCTCTTCATCCAGAGAGCAGCGACGAAATATGGTGCCTGAAGCAATAACACACACAGTGGCTGTAAATGGTAAATGCAGCCTGTTAATGGCAGTTTGTTAATACTGTATGCTCTCATGTATGTATTTGCATGAACAGAGGCACAATCATTGTATTTCATTTAATTTCATATGTGTATGAAAAGGTACAAACCTGAGGCCTACCCCTAAACCTTACCCTAACTTTTGAATCTTTTTATACAACTTGAATAGTCCTGTGACTAATTTTGAATTTGTGTGAGGCAATGTTGGTTCTTCAGAACTCCTTCAACAGTACATTTCTTGCTTTTCTTGGTAACTCAAGTTGTAGAACCTTCCCTTAACGGACATTATTTACAGCATTAGTTAACATTAACAAGCCACATATTAAACCCATGTATTACCAAACCTGACTTTATATCACAGTGCTGTTGAATTTTCAAATTAGGTGTTGGTTAATTTTCTTTAAATGCACAGCTTTGACAGAATAGTAGATCAAGTGAATTCACAGATTTGATGCACTCACTCTAATACTTTATCATTTATGTAGTAACAACTCATTCACAGAAAATTTGTATGGCAGATGCTTCACATGAACTAAAGCTAATAATAAGCATGTTTAAAAAAGTGTTGTTATGTAATAAAGAAAAATATATAAAATACCAAAGCTATCTGTAAGGAGACATAAATTTAATATTTATGGAAGTGTCAGCTCTTTGTAATGGTCACTTTTCAAGAGAGAGGACTTCTGATTTCATGGTAACATGATAAACGGCATTTTTTGTTCTTATTAACTTCAAGAGAGAGAGAAAAAAAGAGGCTGGTGAGAAAATGACTGTGGATACCTGCTATAACACAAGTGATAACAGGAAGCACCTTGTGCTAACACCTAGTGATAACATTAAATGTACCTATAAATGGTTAAAGAACTATAAATGATTAATGAATTTAAAATTATAATGGTTACCAAATTGCTGCAGTATAATAGGATTAAAACACTGGGATATGCTGTCATGGAATGTCACTTTGGATTGGTAACAGAAACTCTGCTTTGCATCCGGTCGCATAATGTCACTTTATATTAATTTCTTGTTCTATGCTTGAGTAAAAATAAGTCGACAAGGACCAATATAAACAATGCTTTAATTAGTATACTTTCAGCAGATTATTGGCCGATTAATTATTAGGCTATCAACATTTAGTAATTTCTTGTAATTTAATTTTATGTGGATTTATTTTTAGTTACTAATAGAACTATACACTAGGTTATGCAGTTATATTTTACAATTAATATGTGTTTACTTATTATTGTTAAATTTACTTATGGTTTCTTAATGCTGAAGTTGGCGGTTTGTAAAATGTTAACTATTGAAATAAATAGTGTTAGTTAACATGTTTGTTACACTTTATTTGATTGAAGTTGATAGTACTGAATCTGAATGATGCTGAGAATAGTGATGAGCCATGCAGGTGTGTGCTCATATATGGGTGGTTCAAGTTTGGTCTCTTACCAGCAGCATTTGGTGGGCAACGTACAGCTGCTGTATCTCCAGCAGGAGTTCTCTTCCACACTACATTTGAGAAGTTCTCCTCATCACAAATCTCATGTGGTTCTGTGTTAAATGAAAAGTTTTATTTTGTAAAAAAAAAAAATTATATATATATTATACAAGTAAAACATTGACTGGCATTACTAGCATTGCACCTGGGCATCTCTTCTCATTGCAACGCTGTGTTTCCATGCGATCTCCTGGGCATGGCTCCCCGGCAAAGAAGGGCCCATAGCACACTCTCTGCCTCTGCTGGCTCCCCCCACCACAAGTCTTTGTACAGCTCGACCACGAACTCCACTGCTGCCACTGTCCATCCACAGGGCACTCCCTCAGGAAGCAGTCACGCATCTGCAGCCACTCACCCTGACATTCTGAGCCACCGTATGATGGGCCATTACACTCGCGTGTGCGCTGCATGGTCCCATTTGAACATGAAACTGAGCAAGAACTCCAACTAGACCACTCATTCCACACACCATCCACTGGGAGGAGAGAGAAAGAATTGGGGAAAATACAGAGAGAGAGAGAGAGAGAGAGAGAGAGAGAGAGAGAGAGAGAGAGGAGAGCTTTTTGTTGCCAAGCCTTTAGTCCATTCTAGAGTGTTTTAAAAGCTCCCTTAGTCACCATCTCTGTGAATGAGGCTGACAAAGCTGCCTTTCAATATCACCCCTCCTACACAGCCTCTCATCTGCCTTTAATTGTGACACTTGATGGAAGTCATTAAAGCTAAATGAGGCGCTCTTTATTTAAAGATCTTCACCTGGGCAGACAGCGATGTTGCAGAATTTGGTCTGTTTCTCTGGGCCCACGCATTCATCACCTCCGAACTGCGGTGGCTTGCAAGTGCGTGTGCGGTCCCTATATCCACGGCCACAGGTAGAAGAACACAGGCTCCATGGAGACCACTCATCCCATGCACCGTGCACTGCAATCAGAGCGGCTAGGGGATGATTTATAGAGAGAAAAACACTGGTCCACACACAAAAACCATCTACTTAAAATAAATACATAAATAAATAAATGTGAATATAAAAAAAAAATAATGTCACTGTACGTCTCTTTTGTTAAAATTCTGAAGCATGCAAACCACCACATATGATGCGATCTGAGATCTTGAATGTTTTAGTAATATGAGGCATGACTGTGTTTGTGTTGGTAGATATTCTGTGTATTTCATATGTGGGTGGCTGTTCGAGGACCGCTTTGCATATTTATGTATATCCCAGAGGTGTTAAGATGTGGGTATGCTCTGATGTGCACTTCCTTCAAAAAGCTATAGACAGGGAGTGAGAGAGTAGAGAGGGGGAGAGGAACAAAGAAGAGGGGATGGAGAGGGAGACACCGATCATCATCATGCCATTGGGAAAAAGTTTGGCACTGTTGGTAGACGTCATGCTTTGCTCTACTTAAACCCATTACTATCTTGCTGAGCACTGGAGCTCAGGGAGAGAGGGCCTCAGCTGGACAGTTGGAGTGTGGGTACTTGGCATTGGAGTTTCAGGAAAAGAGAGGCTGATGGTATTGGAGAGGGCGGGGCGGGCTTCTCTTACCTGGGCACACGGCGGTGTTGTTGCAGGGTCTCTGCTCACGCAGTGGCCCGCTGCACTGCGTGCTGTATGAAGCTGAAACACAGAAGCGCGTGCGGCTCTGCCAGCCTTCGCCACACGTAGCTGAGCATACACTCCACGGGGACCACTCCTCACCCACAGGAGAGTCTACCGGGGCAGGGTGGGGGTAGAGGAAAGGGAGTAGGGGGCAGGAAGAGGCAGGTTCATAAGGGGCAGAAAGAAAGAAAGGGCCAAAAAGAATTCAGGAATTCAACATGCAGGAACAGCTTTCGATGCTAAAAACGAGAGGCGTCAACACCCTCAGGCCTCTTTACATATCCAGAGCATCCATCTCCAAACAAGGTGAATGCTTCTTTTCAGGATATGTCAAGTGATATTTTGAAATGGCTATTCAGCAGATGATTTCGACACCTGTGATTTGCAGCCAATAGGGAAGCAGAGCGAGTGACAGGGGTCTGACAAAGCGCAGCTGATGGAGCAGGGAAATCATGGAAATCATGCAAAGGAGAAAACTGTCTTAATCGTTCAATAAAACAGTAGCAGACTTTTATCACTGTCCACTAAGCAGATGGCGTGCTTGAAGAGCAGAAATATGAGCCTTCATGAGAGTTCAGTAGGACGTGTTGAGCTGTCATGACTATCCAGTAAGATGATATGAGCTGTCAGAGCAAGGAATAAGGACGTACTAGCTTGGAAGCCTCACTTAAATAAAGGCAAATCTAATTTCTACATCAAATCTAGTAAAAGGTATTCAGCAGAAGAAGCAAGGGAAAAAATAATTTTAAAAAAATTCTGTCTCAAATTATTATAAAATGTAATGGAAATTTTAAATAAAATCAAATAAAACTACTGAAAGACATTGAGAGAACATTTTATTTTAATGTAACTTAAAACATATTTGAAGCAAAACATGTACCCTGGCTGTCCTGGGCATAATTAAGAACACAAGTAGTACATGCAATATTTAAGATAACCCCATGCAGCCACTTTTATTTCACAGTAACTCAATCTCTAATCTGATGTGTCAAGCCAAAACTCAGTACAAAATAAACAATCATGCAAAGACAAAAGACAGCATGACTAGACAGAAGCCATGTGTTGCCTTTAATGGTTATGAAGTGGAGATGTTGGCTCAACAGGCTCTCAGATATTTGAAAAATATTTTTACATATTGACAAACTGCTGTCTCACTGTGAACCATGCCAAGACACATCACGGGACACACACATCCCACTCATATTCAGATGAGATGAGGCCATAGCCACATGCACATCCAATCTACACCCCTGCGTGTATCTATGTGTGATAAGTGGTCACAAATAAGTGTGTGTTAATTTGATTTTGTGTATACATGTTTCATGTTATATTTTAAGTGTCACGATTTTCATGACTTATAACCTGGCTAAGACTCAGCTGACTGAAGTTTGACTTGGTACTTGAGCTTTTAATTTTAAAGTTTTATTTATTTAATCAATTATCAAGTTTTGATTATTTTATCAATTTAATCAATTTTATTATTTTTATATTTTCTTACAGGAAATTTTCTTACGTGAAATTATTGTTTCGTCAGCATCACTGTTAATCACACTACACTACACTAGCCTAACACAATACAATTTGACTTGAACGTGTGTGTGTGTATGTGTGTGTGTGTGTGAGTCCAAGCTGCAGTATAAAGGAGGCTGATGCCTCTATTCTTACCTGTCTGAGGAGACTGCTGTCCAGCACGGCTCTTGTCCACATCCTCTCGTTTGCGGCTGTCCGCCGATCGCAGAGATTGGCTACGAGAGCTGTATCGGCCTTTGCCTGCAGGATGGGGTGGGGTTAGCGACTAGACTGGATTTCCTATTGGACAGAGCTGTGCGTGACTGTTCAACAGCATCTGCCATGATACGGCGATGCTGATTACTGGGGCTATGCTCATTCCAAAAAGAAGTGTGCACTGGATGTGTGCCTGTGGGATATTATTTGCCCTATTGTTTTACAGTGGCACAGTGGTGTTGAGCATATATTCTCAGTGTTTGCACGTGTATGATCAGTAGAGTCTAAATAATAGGAAAGAAGAACCAAGAAAGAATCTTAGTATAATTATTTAAGAATGAGAGAGGGAACTGTGTTGGGCAGTTTTAGCATGCTGGTGTGTTGGAAGGCTGAGAGGTTGAGATGGAGTGAGCAGTGGATGTAAGATGAAGGCGTGAAACATCATGCATGAATGGAACACATATATAAATGAAGACATTTACAGCTGACGAACCTGAACATGGATCTGTCAATTAACTCATGAGCTTTTCTTCACAATGAAGTGTTCGTCCCATTCACACTGCCTCATTCATAATGTCTGAACTCTCCTTACCAAGATTGGTGTCCTCCAGTCCAGTATATTTCAGTGTGCTTAAAACCTTCGCTTTAGATGAGTACTGGCTGTAGCCTAAGTTAAACAACAGGCACAGAGAGAGAGAAAAAAAAACATTCTATCATTCTATCAAAGCTCACAGCAGAAAAACACCAGTACCTCATTCCCTGGAAAATATAAAGAACTTAAGAAGAAGAGGATGATACAGTATGGATCAAAAAGAGAGGCAAGCAGAATGTGTAGCCGGTTAGACTGTGTGATTATGCCGGTTAAGATTTTCACTTGTCACACTGTAGGAGATGATCCCAATAAAATTTTTGCTCAGTCTATAACAGACCATGAGATGTGTTCTCCATGTAAGATTATACAGTGAAGATCCTCTAATGACAGACCTGTGGTTAAAGAAAATTACTTGATTAGTGCTTAATCGTTAGCATGTTTGTCTCACACCTCCAGGGTTGGGGGGGTTCCATTCCCACCTCCACCCTGTGAGCACGCAGTTTGCATGTTCTCCCTGTGCTTTGGAGGTTTCCTGCAGGTACTCCATTTTTCTCCCCCAGTCCAAAGACAGGTGTGTGAACGTGTGCGATTGTGCCTTGTGGCAGATTGGCATCCCATCCAGGGGGTCCCCAGGCTACAGGTGCCTCACTACCCTGTGTAGGATAAGTGGTATGGAAAATGGATGGATTGCTAGACAAAATACAAAGTAAGTGAATAAGAAGGGGACTTTGGAGCCGTTTGAGGATGAATAAAAAAGGACAATATGGAATGTCCATTCTTCAAACTAAGCTTGAAGTAATAAGTATAATTTGGCATTTGTGGTAGCTTTCCAACTCACTACACTAGAGCCCTGGTATGAGAGTAGGAAGGTAACATTATTATTATTATTGTGAGGAAATCAGTATTTTAAATGATCATGTGCTCCAATGTAAACATTTCATCTTGTACTTTGAGTTTTGTGTCATCCTATGGCATCCTCCTTTTGGTGACTTTCAGATGAGTGTTGCAGCAGCTGTACAGTCTGAAAGTTTCAGCTGTCTTTGGTCACAGTGGCACTAAAATCGGTGCCAGTAAATGTGTCACATTATGCCTCCTAAGACCGCCATTCTCAACTCAAGAGCAAAAAATTTTTTGTATGTGGTTTTTGTCTATGACAGCAAAATCTGATCAAAAATTGTACAGTGTACACCGGCTTAAGGTAGAGGGTGAGAGAAAGATGGGGAAAGAGAACAGACATGAAAAAGAACTGTGAAGTAACACAAAACCATCTGCAATCACACACACACAGCAGAACTCACCAATGCAGGGTTGAGGGTTACAAGGATGGCCCTCTTCTAGCACTCCAGCACACAGGTACGCCTCCTCCGGAGGTGACTGACACACACGTGTGCGTGTCTGAACACCACCCCCACACTCAGTGCTACATTCTCCCCAGTTCCCCCAGCTACTCCAGCCTCCTGAGATACCACACACACACACAATTAGCTGGCTACCGCAGTCCTGGAGCAAAGCCAATTTTTTCCATCCTAATTTATATGAATTAAATTGCAGTGTCATTTAAAAGTCCCTGTCCAGCAATGATGTCCCCGGTTTCGCGATCCCATTATGATAGCATAAGGATGTGAGAATGGGCCCATAAATACCAGTAGAATGTGACTCTCTATGTCCTGTGCTCTCATGAATGTTTAATAGCAGACAGTGCCGCCTGTCTGCTCCCACAGGCCCTGACAAATATGTATTAATCTGCATGAATAGAACATGAAGCTGGCCCATGTTCTGGCACAGACGATTTTAATTACTCACAATCAACTATGTGGGAGGACAGGAGCTGATATCATAATGCACTCTCAATGACTAAAGACGAAGCGAAAGAGTGAGACAGAGAGATGTTGAAATTAATGTTTTTGCAATATAAGTGCAAATTTAAATATTTAAAGATAAGTCATATGAGGTGTACAAGTGTGATTTTAGATGCTTTGAGAATCCAGACATACTGAGCAGTTGTTAATGGCTCCTGGAAAAAAAAAATAAACATAAACAGACTGCGATATTAGCAGCATTATAATTGGCTAGGGTATTCTGCCCCCATTACATAGATTATCCTTGTGCTCAGTTTTCCTTTAGGAAAACTGGCCTATGACTGTAAAACATGCACTGACAAGAAGCATCAATATCTATTTGTTTGTGCAGATTGAGTGATTAAAGGCACACTGTTTACCCATGATGCTGGAATTGGTTTTGCTGCAGGCAAATTCACCTGCCAAACAACATAATTGATCACAATCCATAAATGACCAGCATTGAATGCACAACAAAACATCTAATCCATACAGCCAGTGACAATTATGAGCCAAAAATTAACCCTGGAGACTTCCAGCTGCAGTCTGCTTAACCTCATCCATGAGCCACGCCCACAATCAGATTGTTCCCTCGACTGATAATGCAAACAGAATAAACAGCAAGCTTGGCCAATCCCTCGTGGATTACAGGAATCATGTCGTGGGCTGTCACATCTTCACATGGGATGCTAATGAAGTAAAACCTGAGTGAAATAACCTTCAGCTTCCCTTCAGAATGATTTCAGGCTTATTTAAAACAAATGGGTCTTATGAATAGCAAGAGAGAGAGAGTTGGCTAATATAGCAGGGATGAGGAGGGGAAGGCTTTCTGTCAAATGAAAGCTCTCAGGAGAAATGAGAAGAAAAAAACAAACAAACTCCATTTGGAGATAAGATTCTCTCCTACAGTGAAAAATGGTCTGCGAATATGAACTTTTTTTCGGCTCAGTAATCACAGGCTCTGCATGAAAAGGGAGGAAGAATAATGTAGTGTTTTCTTTTTCTCACCCTAAGGACATTTTATTATGCCTTCAATAATTCACTGTGCCTCTCTTGCCCAATGGTACCTCCTGTAAATTCAGGCTTTCTAGAGTAGTTTTTATCATCTTTAAACTCCTGTTCTCCTGTGTTTCTCTTCCCTCTTTGCATGTATCCATTGTCCATCCTTCTCCTTGTTTTTCTGCACCATGTTGCAGGGATCATGTGGGTCATGCTGCTCATCATTTTGGCACTTGTGTCCTTTTGTGCATATGTGTGTGTCCGCCCTGCTCAAATGAGCCTCAAAGTCACCTCTGCATCCCGTATGGCGTCTGGCAGAAACTGAGTTGAGGATCTGCTTACATATTGTTCTATTATCTCCCATACTCATTCCCATATCACTCTGAAATCACTGGATCATCCTGCCTTGGACGTGCTACATAATAAGTTCTAATGTTCATACACACAGTTTTTGTCAGTTGAGGAGTGAGAAGCGCTGGGAACAGTAGCAGATTCTCCAACACACGGCTACTGCTGACACCCAGAGGACAGTCGCAGTCTACTGCACACACACACACACATACGCGCGCACACACACACATTCACCATCAACTTAGAAAGAGACAGCACACAAGTGGCTGAAAGAGAGAAAGGAGAAGGCGGTGAAGTGGGAGCAAGAAGAGCTATGATGGGAAAGGAAGAGAGGAACAGAATGAATCACAGATGCCTACGCTAGATAAAACACAAAATAAACGCAGGACACATAATCTTTTACATCACATTCTTATATGAGTGATTTTATCCTTTCCTTTTCTATAAAAATAGACAAGAAAATATCATTTAATTTTTTCCCCTCTCTGTAGAAGCAGATAAATAAACTTTATATAGACTCCTTCAAGTTGTGAGAAGAGCACGTTATCTCTTCTCTCTCTCTCTCTCTACTGGAAAAAGCTCTCACAGGTCTAATCCACTGTTTTCTCTGTATGTGTGCCTGCGCGCTCTATCCTGCTCAGGATAAATATTTGAACAGTTGCACCCGCACAATCGCATGTTGTCAATTAATCTCACTCCAGGGGCAGGAAGCAAATCTCAGTGCTGCTCCCATGTCTACATGTCTCCTTCTTGTCCTCTGCCTTCCACCGCAAATCTTGTAAACTCCACGCGCACACAATAGCTATTTTCTAGAAACTAGCAGGCTCTTCCCTAGCACACAACAGCGCAGACCATGGGAAGGTGAAGGCTAACATGTGCTCCTTCTGAAACACAGGAAGTTGCCTCATGTTGCCACATTTTCTCCTGTCAATAGATTGGCATAGGCATCTGAAAGCAGTTGGAGAGGGGCACAAACTGCCTTCTTCCATATGAATGTCATTCTGCTTGACAACGGAGCGAGTACTCTCAGCCTTCAAGTATCGGACATGGATGGCTGTGAATTTGTCAGGATTAGAAGTTACAGATGAATCCCCAGACGATAGAACATGCTTACATTAGAGATGTAACTGAATATGAATACAATATTTGGAATGAACAGATAATGACTTCTAAAAAAATAGAAATACAGACACAAATAGGAGGCACACTAAGTTTTTCTATTTAAGTTTGCAAGAATGGTTTATCTGGTCAAGACTAAAGGACTTGGCTCCTGTGGGATGTAACAAAAAAAATTGTATGAGCGAGTGGATTTTACTTTCACGCATAGCGAGCAAGTGGTCAGTTATGAAGCTCAAGGGACAAACATAAACAGGAACTGTTTATGTAACTTAGTTCATGTTTATGTAGCTTAGCAGCTCCCTGGTCAGGGTTGCAGTGGTTTAAATTAAGTTACTAGTTTGTTTATATTTTAAGAAATAGAACCAAGTAAATTGATTAGAAAATATCATGAGCAGGTACAAACAAAATTAATAACGACATGAGCAGGATTATGAACTCAAGTGAACTCCAGGGTTTCCATGGTCATTGGGGTTCATGTTTAATGAAACATACAAACAAACAAATGGATTATTTTTATTTAGATATATGGATCCACCATAACGCCATACTCATCACAACTATTATCAGAATACTCGAAAGCTAAACAAGCAAACAAGATAAAATGCATTTTAGATCATTTATGAAGCACCAGATTGCCTTAATTGCTTATTTACATGATCATATTTTCCACATTATTATCATGGGTAAACTTAAAAAAAGCTGTTTAATTTGCCTTTTCTTCACAAATGAAAACTGTATTTAGCTCACTTCCTAAGAGAGAGAGAGTAGATTATGATGCATATCAAGAAACACATTAGCAAGAGCAGCGATGCTGAATAAAAATGAGAATGAAGTCAAACGGATAAAGAATGTGATGGCAATAAAAACATGTATTTGGTAGAGCATTCTTTGGTTGCAGCTGTGGGTCAGGCAAGTCGACGTTTCAATTTCGAAGATGGATGCCTCTCCTCAGCAGAAATGAAAAGGAAAAAAATCAGCTAAAAATCAAATGCACCTTCGCTAAAGGGATCAGATGAGACAGGGCAGAGATGAGCAACAAAATACCGGGGCTTTCTTATTTTCGTCACATTCATCGATCTTTATCAGGGAAATACTTGGTCATCATCGGTTCTTTTTGTTACTACATACAGTATGTACAGTATATGCTGTGAGGGAGAAATATACACACCCACACATTTTCTGTCCACATAATAAAAGCAGAATCATTTATCAGTGAAGTAGTCTTGATTTTCAGGTAACCACATCAACTGGACAAACATCAGCATGCAATGAGGTGAAATTCACTGCATTGAGTCTTTCTGTGTTTCTGCTATGTTCCACACAATGTGCACAGCCATCAGAATTGCTCCTGGAATCCAAATTACATAGGTACTAAAGGGTTTGAGAACTGAACAGCTACAAGTCTGAAAGTCTGTCAAACTCCTTTAAAAATTCAAATGCTCTATAATTTTATACTGTCACAGACAGCATGGACATTATGAATAGTGCTACACTGTGCGTTCAAATCATATAAACCACAGAAGGTAAAAGTTATCACTTTTTATGGCCAAAAACAAGAACATTCGCAACTCAGTAATACTATAACATTTAACTAAATTTTTCACAAAAATTCAACATTTGTCATAGGTTTTTTTTGTTGTTGTTTCTGTCTCTGCCCCTGCCCTCTCATTGATTTGTTAATCAACTGTGTTCACCTGTTCCATGTTAGTTCTTGATTCGATTGCATAGATGAGATGTTTTCCCTGTTGTGTCAATGTATTGTTACAAAGTCTTGGTCATGGACTATTGTTGTTGATTATTATTGATGTGTCATGTTTGTTTGGTTTTGGCACTAGTTCCCATTTCTGATTTCTGATTATGGATTATCCCTATTTAACTTTGCCTGTCTGTGTGTCATCCCCTGCTATGAACTCTGATTTCAATTATTGGATATGCTCCAAAAAAAAAAAGAAAGAAAGAAAAAAACATTACCAAGTTTACACAGAATTGCTATACTCACTACTCAACGCATCCTCATTTAGGATTGGCCACAGAAAATGTGACTATAAGAATTGCTTGTTAGAAGAAATATTTACACATAATCTTACTTATAGGACACATCTTGCGCCATTTTTTAAATTAAACTTTATTAGAAAAGCACTACATGTTTTATTTATAAATTTTTTTATTCATTCATAAATTCTATTAGAATCTATGGAGGAAAATTTGTCTGGGCAGTGCTAATATGTGTGTGCATGTTTTTAATACATACGTGTGTGTGTGTGTGTGTGTGTGTGTGTGTGTGTGTGTGTAGACAGTGTCAGCAATATAGCCTGATATTAAGGATAAATAAAAGAAGAACCAAATGATGTTTCACTTGATTCCATCTTATAAACTAGTGTGTATCTTCTGTGTTAGCAGTAAAGCTAGTGTTCCTATGGAAACTGGTCAGGCTCTGTTCGTATGTCTGTGAGTTGGTGTATATGACATCCTACATAGCCATCTGTATGACCTTTTTGGGTAAGTGGAAAATTTAAACACACTAAATCATCCTGAGCCAACCCCCGTCAAACAATTTGCATTTCTCAATCCCTTTATCATTTTTTTTTTTTTATCTCACTCACTTTATTAAATGTTCTTTGCCTGCCTCTATCTCTGTCTTAAAGCTCTTCAGTGATAAGGATGTTTGCGCAACTGAATGTGTGTCTGTGTGGGTTCATGTGTGTGTGTGGAACATGTCTCCACCTCCAGAGCTATGACTCACACAGAGAGGCAGGCTGAGAGCCCACCTCCACACACACTTACACACACACACACACACACACACACACACACACACACAAACACAAACAAAGGGAAAAAGAAACACAACAGGGCTCTGCTGCAGGTCTACCTAGAAAAAAGGGAGGAGACATGTGTTCATTGAGGCATGCTCTCCAGGGCTTCTTTGGTGGGAGCTCAGCCAGGCTAAAACGTGTGTGTGTGTGTGTGTGTGTGTGTGTGTAATGGTGGCGGATGGGGCAGGTGGCTCCTCTGACTGGGCTCACACCTGATTGCCAGTCCTCAGGAGGGGAAAGCATGTTTACTATGGCTTGAAGTACACCCTGATAAATACAAAGACAATTTGTCTTCATTCAGTAACTCTTTCTCTGGAACTGATGAGGTTTTAGAATTTTGAAATATTTAAAAGAAAGTAAATGTTCAATATCTTAAATATTTAATATTCAAGATTCTGTACTTTATAGGTCCCTATTTAAATGTAAGAAAATTTGTGATATTGATCATGTTAAGTGCTTTGTACAAATGCTCAGATTTTCTCATGCCTAATCTCTTCTATTGAAGCATGTGTTCAGACAACGCTTCAGTGGATTTGAACTAAAATGGATCATAAGGTTTTGCACAATCTTGTGGAGTCCATGCCAGCTCGAGTTCACACTGTCATAAAAGCAAAAAGGGGACATACCATATGCTAAGAAAATCAAAAATTCACGTAAATCTTTCAAAGATTCTACTTTTCCCTCAAACTGCTGTCAATAATATGATTTGTAATGAAAATTGTTATTAGAAAAGAATGCAAAATAGAATTATTTTATAAATAGAATTATTTCTCACTAGTATCAGACTTTTGGACCCCACTGTGTCTACTGTATGTTAACTGGTCAAAAACAACAAGAAAAAAACAACACTACAAAACCAATATGTTCTCACATGTAAAAATGTATAACAATTTACATGATAAAATTTATATCACAAGATATGAATGGGGTTGATGTTGTGACTTAACTTCAAAGGACACTGAATAAAATTCAATCACATTACACTCACTTGTTTGAATTCATGTACATTTCTAATGAAATCAGTTTCTACAAACAAAATAACTGGAAAACTGTATAGTATTTTGGGAGCAGTGAGGTGATTGCACATTAGTTACCTGACGTATGCTTTTACATTTAATTTACTAACAGAGTCTGGTAGTGTTTTTCCCACCCATCCTGTTAGAAAATCTTAGAAAAAGAAACCTGGAAGGGTCATTTTATTACCCTCTTTCTTTTTCCTGAGATTGATGAACAAAATTGGATGAGCTTAGCAGTTACACTGGCTTTAAACTGCCACTGGAAGATGCTGTTGTAAGTACAAGGTGACCTTTGCAAATGCTATGAGTGTTTAGACAGATCTGTGCTTCTAATGTCTTACTGTCAATAATGCAGAGTCTAGAGAGGACAAGTACATGTAAAAAACACAACTGGATGCTACTCTGAAAAAAAAAATCCCATGGAAGACTTACAGTTTTATGAAAAATATGAACTGATGGAGTGGAAAAATTTGAGACTGAGAATGAAAACGGGAAACAGAGGCAGAGAGATGGAGGGTAAACCGTGAAAAGAGATGACCCCCCATCAAGAAAGAGTTGAAATTCTTGCTGCATTCCTGAACTGAGCTCAGCATGCTTTTCCAGCATATTATCCTCGATTCACCGATGAGCACTGTTCTCCGACAGCAAGAGAGACAACAAAAAGTTTCCATTTGCTCATTTGATGACAATTTATAGCTGAAAATCAATGGCTTCCTTAATAATACACACAAAACCAAGACACCAACGCACTCACTTACCCACGCACATGTTCTGACACATGGCTGTGCCAGTCCTTTATTATCAGATGTAAAGAATCAGCAGTAAAATTGCTTAATTAAAACATGAATTTTTAATGAGCCCTGGGGTTGTGAGGATGGCCACGGAGATAGAACGTAAGCAGTAAGGCATTGTCCCTTAGAGAGAAAGAGAGAGTGAGATAAAGAGAGAGAGAAAGAGAGAGAGACTGTTCATCTAGTCAAGATAAGCACTGTGTTCATCACTTGTTGAGGACGGGCAGTTGAGCTGTCTACGCCGTGTGCTAAAGAAGAACGCCCCAGGTGGCCAAGCAGTCCCACAACACACCTCCACACTGAGTGGTGCCCTCACAACCATTTTCAGACACATACACTATATCTGTCCAGATTTGTGTCCGGGTCTATGTGTGTGAGAGCGAGAGAGAGAGAAAGAGAGAGAAAGATTGCAAAGTGTACAATAGCTTGAGGATTCTTAGCTTAGGATTCCAGACACTTAGTTCTTTAGGGACAGTTTTTTTTTTTTTAAATCCTCTTGCAGAACTCAACAGTATCAAACTGAACCAGGTTCACACTGCCTGGCAAAGGCATTAACACAATGCACATTTATCTTACTTTACTAAAACCTTCGCAAAACATTTGACCAGAATACAGAAGAAGGTTTATCACCACCGCCTCCTCGAAATGCGCTTTATTCCTCCGTAGCCACCCTCAACCCCGCAAACTCACTTTTTCTCCAATCAGTCTTTCCAGCATAGGCAATAATCTGTTTCTGCTCTGAGCTATTGAGTGTGTAATGAGTCTCCTCGTCCTCTATGACGCCTCTGAGCAATGGGTCACACTCAAACAACAGACACGCCTTTAGCATTTTAACGAGGAAAGTGCTCGCTCACGCCCTACTCGAAGCTGTTTTTTTCTCTTTCTCGGGCCAAGCATTTTTGCTGGAGGGTTTAGGCCGGGCTTGGCTGATTGGGCCGGCGTGAGACAGACATCTTTCCATTAATTTTCACGTGGGCGAGCACAGAGAGACAGAGCCGAGGGGGTTGCACTGTACTGATAAACCACCTGTCTGCCATAAGTCATTTGTTATTTCCTCTCTTGCTTGGCTCTCTCTCAGCTATCATCTCAAAAAATGGACCTTCATGCCACATTAATCAATTATTTATTCGCTCTTTCTCCCTCTCTCTGTATCTGTCTATCTATCTCAGATGACATCCAGTCATCCTTCCATCCTTCCATCCATCCATCCATTTAACCATCTAAGTGACCTTCTCCTTGTCAAATACATATAATTTATCAAAAAAGGGGAGAATTTTTTTTACCTCAAAAGTTTGACCTATGAAAATCATCTTTTTAAATAAGCTTCGCGGAAAAAGAAATAAAAAAAAGAGGAGGGAGATTAGATGACAAGCCACTTCATGAGGTCACAGAGGACAGCAGTCCTCTATTGTCCTGGCAGCAATATCAGTAACGGATTGGGTTTCCCACCTGCATCCACTCTCTTAGGAGAAATCAGAGCATAGCGAAAGATTCAGTGACCAGCCTTCCCTTCCCATCCTCAAATCCCCCAGTGCAACACTATCCCTATCCCACATCAGTCTGGGAGGATGCCTGCCAAAGAGATGCTCCCACAAGTCCACCTGATATCCCCAGCTGAGCCCTCCACAGGCAGCGTGTGGCGCCAAGCAGCCAAGGTCACTTAGTCATGACACATCAGCTGAAATGCAAAACCACTATTTCTGCCCTCCTCTCTTTCTCACTCTTTGTCTCTTCTTCTTTGTCTAACTTACATCAATTATTGTAGACACCTTGAGCAAAGAATAGAAGACAATACTCTACATTTTACCCACAGCGTATCTTTCATTTGACATTCTATACTAACAATAGGCTGTATCAAAGAAAACTGACATGTATAATTGACACTAAAAATGCTGCATTCTTTTTTCAGTATAATACAAACTTTTTAAATTGAAAATTATATTATCAGCAATAATAGTGAAAAGTAAAATCTTAGAAATATTTCCATGAATTCCTTAGTGTTTGATACCGTATGTCCCTTTTTGCTTTAATGACAACATGGACATGCTGGCACGGGCTTCACAATTTTGTGTAAAACCTGGCAATCCATGTTAGATCATATCCTGCAGTGTCATCTGTATATGTGTTTCAATGGATGGGATAATACTCAAGGAAAATCTGACCTATTGTACAAACAGAGTTAACATGATTAATATCACAACTTATTCAAGTTGTGAACATTCAAGATATTGAACCTTTTTTGTCTTTATTTAAAATTTTTCATTCTAAAACGTTCTGTTTATTATTATAGAAATGATATGTGTATTGATCAAAATCGTGTAGCAAAATGTTGGCTTTTGCAATAGACATTTATGCATTAAATCAACTGGTAAAATGACTACTTAGTGAGTGACTGTACTGAATCCTGCTTGGCTTAGGTGATGCAAACAGAGCTACAAAAGCTACAGTTAGCTAATTATCCCACAATTAACCTTTGTAGTAATGATATCACAGAAGCCTGCAATTTGAAAAAGAGCTCTAAGAGAAACCCTGTTTTTAGCATTTTCAGTGAGCATCGTGACAGATTTCTGAGGTTCCAAAGAAATTTGGATTTCTGTGGGTGTTTTGGTAAATTGTCAATTTTTCATGAACCAAAATCACTAATTAATTAACTCTGGCCACATTATCGCAATCTGGTATTAAACAGTGACACATCACATCTTCCGAATGGTTTAATATTCATATTCTGATCACGTGTCATGTGTAGAAAGATATAATAGTTGGCAATATTCTATTTCTGGCCAAATAGCTTTCTTGTATTTGGTAAAGTAAATGGTGTCATCAAAACCATTCTATTGAGAGTAGGTGTTCTGTGAACCTTCACTTTTACACTCATCAGTGAGCAGTTTCCTACTTTCTGGTTAAGAATAGATTTTGGGTAGGAGAACGTGGTCAGACATCAATGAAATATTTATTCACCAGATGTGTCATCGGTATTCAACACTGGCACTTCCATGCATTGTGCTGGAGAGAAAAAGAGTAATAAAAATACTGTGTATAATACAGTATGTTCACCATTTATGCTCAGAAAAGAAAAAACAGACAGCTTTGCAATGTCAGGCCCTATTCAACACTGGAATTAGGGCTGGGCGATAAAACAGTATTGGTATTAATCGATGGTACACCTTTAACCGTAACAATAGAAAAAACGTTTGGTATAATGCCCAATAAAAAAACAACCTTCAAGCTTGCGCCATCCCTGGATCATAAACAGCCTTGATAAAGGAGTGTGCTACGAGTGACAAGCAAACAGCCAATAACAAGTTGCGTATCTGTGGGGTTCAGTTGCGCCATCGCCATGTGACATCAGAATACACACGAAAATAACTGCCGTGCCTGCCGAGGACATTGTGAATAAAAAAGAACATGTCAGCTCACCATTGTGGCAGTCTTTTGGTTTCTTTCCATCTGACCAACATCAGAACACCATCGTGTGTAAGCTTTGCAAAAAAAAGCCGTCCCGGCCAAGTATGGAGAAACAAGCTGCGAGAGACTTGTAGTGCGCATGCGTGTGACTCTGAACATTAGGCAAGGAAGAAAAGTGACATTTTGCCGCTTTTGTGTTTTCTGTTAAAATGTCGGCTTTGGGGAGGACAGTCCTCAGAGCAGGAGCTCGACTCGTCTGACGTGGACCTCAGCACAGTGTTATTCAGAAGTAAGTGTTAAAGTGGGAGTTTTATAAGAGGCTAGGCTAACTATGCTAACAGGCTGAGCACAAACCAGAGCACCAAGAGTCACATTCTGCGTTATAATGTGATATGGATCTCCCTAAAATTTTCCTTGATTGTTCTACGTTTACACTTTTACATTGCACACATATTGTAACATTTTATTTATTAAGTTCAAGAGTTTCTTTAACACTTGTTTATTTAATCTTCATATAAGATATAAGAGAAGATATTTGTTTAAATTCTATTTTGTTTTTGACTGTTAAAACTAAAATTATTTGTTGTTTGCCTTAATAAAGTGGGTAAATTAAAAATACACTGATTAAATTCAAACCTTTCTTTCTACTGGTCTTTGGTTAAAAAAGTTTCAAATCTATCAATAATTATCGATACTGTATGATATGAAACATTATATCATGATACATTTTTTGGCTGTACTGCCCAGCCCTAACTGGAATATCCAAACCAACTTAATGGTTTAAAATCCTAGGTTATTTTTCAGCTTTTCATCATAAAGCATATTATTCAGTAACGACTATTCAAAGATTACAATGGAACTAATAGATATATAGTTACATGAGACATCCAAGTTGATTCACTGAAAAGTTCTGAGAGTTTATTAAACAAACCTACAAACTCTCTTCATTTGTGAACATCCTCCAAGAGGACTAATGAGGCATAGAATAAGTGAAATTAATGTGCAGCAATATTTTAATGACAATAGTGCCATGATAATGAAAAAGAAGTACAGCTATTAGCTATCAACTCACCATGGTTATCTGTGTCAGATGGTGTTCCTTTCACAGTGGGATAACAGTTCTCTAGGTAGACTCCATCTCTGTAGCATCCATTGCCCTCTTTGTCATGCAGTGGAGTGTTCACGCACTGACAGGGAATCTGCATGATGCCACAGGGACGGTTGGAAGTGCTATATGTCAAGCAGTCCTCCAACCACTGGCACAGCATCTGGCAGGCCGCCATGCTGGGGTTCCGCTTGCCTACCACCAAGTACTCCACCTTAAACTCCCCATTCCCCTCTTCTTGACCTGAACCCCCTCTTGCCGGTCCTTTCCGAATCTGCAAGAATTGCTTCCCTGCTTCCAAAAAGGCCATGTGGGTGGAGGCATCACACAGTTTCACTACTTCATCAAAGCTTTCCATGCCCAGGTAGGTACGTGTGGTCTCCAGGAAGGAGTCGTATTGGAAGGTGCGGTGTTGCCGAGGCACACAGTCTTCTGTAGGCTTGGTGACTTTGATGAAAATAGTGTAGCGCCTTGGGTCTGGATTCTGCAGTGTCCAGGAGCAAGGAGCATTAGGAAAGGCAAATGAGGAAAAAAAGAAACCAAAGAAGCGGTTCTGGACTAGAGTGGAGCAGGTGTCTGACTCTGGGCCAGAGGGTGCAGTGCTGAGACCACCCAGCCACAACAGCAACAGGAGAGGGAGGAGCTGGAGTGAAAATGGACAGGTCCTCAAGACTTTGGATATCATGGTCATACACACTGTCCAATGGAAATAAGGGCTAAAGAGCAAGCTCACTTTCTCTTGCGCCCCTGTCTTGAAGTCAACCGCCTCTTCTGGATGACAAAGAAAGGTCTTCTGAAGTGGGCCAAAGCCTGCTGTGCTTCTTGCTCAGGATAAGAATCAGCTTTGGTTCGCTGATCCAGATTGATGTTGATGATGCCTCAGGCCTTGACAGATCTGTAGGATCAGAGCATACAAGAAAAGCCATGTGAATTAAGATGAAAAGCGAGTTATGAAATTATCATTCGGAAAACAGACAAAACTTGAAATGTAATAGCTTCAAAGAAATATGGGCATAGACATAGATAAACATTCCAGGTTGTAATAAAGTATAATTTGACATACACTATGGCATGGACTAACAATAGTATTTTACAACATCTTTGTTGCTTATGACAAAAAAACCATTTCATTTAAGGCAGGTACTTTTCACAAAATATCACCCTCCCGTATTTCATCAGTGAGCCTGATATTTTATCTAATTATAGAGCAATTAATTAAAAAAAATTAACACCTGCAGTCAATCATTACTGCACTGCATTTGCTGCTTGGCAAAATGATCAAGAGCCTCAATCTTAGTGAATCATTAAGCTAAAAGCTAATGTACCGGCTCTTCACGCCTGTATGTCACCACTCCCACTGACAATTCAATAACTCCAGCAGCATATACTGGGTACAATGGCTAACAAACTATGATACATACAGTATAATGGAAGCTATTCTAGCACTGAATATACAGGCGGACCAAGCAGAAGGCATTTGAGCAAACGGAAGCACGCTGCCAAAACAACTGTAAGGATCAGGGAGCCACTGCAATCACACACCATGTGGGATTCTATTCTGGCTTAATCAGTGTTTGCTAAAAGCTCTATTTTCCTCCTCTTTTTTACCCAGTATTTGTTGAAATAAGTAGAGCCCGTCTGTATTATCCAGCTGTGTATATATTTAAGAAGGAAAGAACAATGTGGCATGAGAATAAGAATGAGATCTCACAATTTTTCAACACAATTGTTTCAGAAGTAAAATGACTCAGTAATCAGAAAAAATTACTTGGTGGTCATTAATTAGGTGAGCCTTGGTTTTGGTTTTGTTTGAGGTATTTGAGGATGCACTGTACATAAATAGGAACCAAACCAAGTTATGCTAACCAGTCTAAGTTATGCAGCGCTGAACCCACTCATCCTTGAACACTGTTTTATTGCAGATACCAGGCCATGATTCCCCTGGAAACAGAGGCAAATGTCCAGTGGCATGCACCCAGCATTAGGAAATGGGGGTTGGGCTGAGCATCAACATAGCTGTTTGGCTTGTCTTCATTTCCTGAGTGGGTGAAAGAAAACTACCTTGTGTTTTTCATGTGCAGCACAGTATAAGGCATGAAGACATCCCAACAGTATAGCTGTAGCTACTCTTTTGAATCTTGGGCATAACATAGCATTAACTGCAGCACCAAGCATCCACAGGAGCAGACCTAACTCCTTTGGCATCAGTCAACTCTGTCAAAACAACTAACAGCAATTAATGTGATACTTGGCTTATGGTGGAATCTACTTATTTAGCCTCTCTAGCCCTGTATATGCTGCTATCACATAATGCACTAGGTAGGCTCTCGTTACTGTATGATGCTTCTATTATCATGACACCAGGGTGTTTATCAATCAGCAGTGGCTCACTAACAGCAGACAGTGTACATCTACTCACTTAAACCACTTCTCCATGCTTTGCATCAAACCGTGTAAGTGGCTAGATGATCTCAAAGCTCGGTTACTGCCTGATTAATGGGCCACATCAGGTTTGGGAAATTACGAGATGCAAAGTAATATGCCTGTTTTGGCAGTAATATGGACAGAGAATGCCACTTTATGTGTTAAGAGCCTTTTAAGGTTCCCATTCTAAGGTTCTTGAGCGCAGTCCTTGAGGATACCCAGCTAGCCATCATTTAAAAAAAAAATTCCATCTAAATTCTAAAGTTGCATTCATTATTCATGCAAAAGAAACTCATTCCATGGGTACTGAATGGAGAATTTCTATGCAATGGATTTGGTCTGTTATAATTCTGAAATTTTTTGATAAGTAATAAAATGTATGTTTGCCCTTTAGACTGAACTTAAAATGAAACTTTTATTAAATAATTATGGGTATTTTCCATATGGAAATGTATGATCATGGAATGCAAGTCTTAATGCCATTCAGGCTAGCCAGTTGCTCTCCATGGTGCTGAATTCACATAATCCAACAAAACTCAGCATCCATGTTATACTTACTGATAAACATGGCTGAATGTAGGAGCTTTACTATTGTTAGTAATATCAATATCAACAACATTACATTTATTAGATATTATATATAGTATAGTATCTGGAATACTATAACTCATGCCTGTGCCGAATGCACATTATCTGCTATTTGCACACTACCAGTAAAGAATGCACATAGTATGATTACAGGTCATTCTATGCACATAATATGTATATGTGATATTTCCTATGCATGTTCCTTTGTGTCACTGATAAATGTGTGTATGTCAGTTTATGTCACTTATGTTGTATGTTAGATGTCCATAGCACCATCACACCAAGAAAAATTCTGATACATGTCTATGCATCACTGATCACATAATGCATTGGTTAAAAAATCTTCCTTGACTCTCAGCAAGCACATCCAATGCTGCTTGCCTTTGTAAATCACCTCTCATAACTAACAGAGGGACATATACAGAGTCAGGATCTTTAGTTCAATACTTCAAATTACCAATAACCTTGGAGGCAATTCATGCCTCCAAGGTTAATACTGGTTTAACAATGTGGCTTCCATCCTTATTATTTGGCAGTTAATGAAATAGCACTTGATCCAACACATCCTATTATTATTCATTATTATAAGAAATAATTAATCCTCAAGTGAAGCAAAGTCTCCAATCTCTTCCATGTGAAAAAAAAAAAACAACTTTCTATGAACTTGGCATAGATGATATCATTAAATAATAAATAGTGTCTTATCTGTGTACTTAATATTACCTTAGAGCACAAAACATTTGTTTCAGCATGACATGCTACAGATATAGAAGAAACTGTATGAAGTTGAAGAAGTACACTTCCCAGTTGTACATTTCTATTTAAAACTATACAGTTCCATGTTTCTGGATTTATGGTTTGGCCATGCTGGCGTGTGTGACTCTCAATGACTCTGCAGTTACATCTACAAAGGCTGTGAAGAATTTAAGCTGTAACATGGTGGGATCAGGAGACAGGTGGCATGTTGAGTCACACACATTCCCAGAATGTTAGTCACCACAGCTTTCTGCGGATATCTTAGCAATAGCACAGTCACTGTAATGAGATGATGCTCCTAACCTGTCTCTGCGCTCACAATGATGACCAAATGTGATATGAGGGTGAAAATACAGGGGAGTTTGCAAACTCTTTATTAGCATTATAATTAGAAAGATAAATGTTGGGTCAGTTTTCCTTCATTAAGCAAGTATGAGATGGTAGAAACAGGCAGAGGCATTGAATGGTTCATCTGGATTCTCAGTGCTTAGTTGCTGCCACTTGCTGTTTACCTAATATTGGCTGCTGTTAGCTTTCATGTTAAAAACAACAGCAAACAAAACACTTACCCAGAGAGTCAGAGAGAGACAGAAGGAGAGAGATCAAGACCATCAGAGGGAGAGAGAAACTACATAACACATGTGACTGCTGCTTCTCTTGTGTATGCTCTCTCTCATTAATCATATTCCTTACTCTAGTTGGTGCCAATCTTATTTATTTATTTATATATAAATTTAATTTTTGCCTCATCAAATGAAAAGTGCCAATGACAACTCCAGTGAACAAGGTTATTTGAGAAAACAGAACGCAACAAGCAGCACATTCTCATTCAAGACTATTCACATTCTCCTCTATCTACACTTTAATGTCTATGACAACCAACACGGGAGGCCTCACACGGCTCTGGAATTAAAGAGATAATTATCTGTCTCTGATGATGAATGTGTTTACTGTGCTAAATGCCGGGCTTTTTCATCAACTCAGAAACTCCTCTTGCTCCGAGGCAAACGACTGCAAAATGCAATATGATATGCTGCCATACACAGCACTTCATATTCCTGATCCTTAATTTTTAAGGGTCATGAACTTTCACCTTTCAAGACATGATTCACAATTTAACATCACAGAGAGTTCAGTGTTTTAATGGCTGTTATTGAGAATAAAAATTGCTCTGATGAATAAAAATTCAACAATCATTTCTTTTCGATTTTTTTCTTCTCATCTCATAAAACAAAGTACACACATCTAATATTGGCTAATGTCAGAGATTATACTAATGCATGATGCTGATTATAGCCTAGCAGATGACATATTGAGCAGTAACATTTATCGAATTGAAAAGCTATCTCCAAGTCAAAAGTCACTTAAGTGTGACAAAAACATTATATATACCCATACATTATATATATATATATATATATATATATATATATATATATATATATATATATATATATATATGTGTGTGTGTGTGTGTGTGTGTGTGTGTCCACACAGCATGTGGACATGCCCCACACTAATGAAGATTTGTCAGCTTTTCAGCAGTAACATGTGCTAGAAAGGATTCTGCATATAATTTAACTTGAAACCATTTCAACAGGGATTGTCTCAGCTAAGAAAGAAAAGATGAGGTAGGGTGCTCTCAGTGAGAAATACAATTAAATGAATAAACAAAACTGCATAAGCACTTGGAATGATTTCAACATCAATTTAATTACAGTAGTCACCCAGTATATTGAATCTATCACCATGACACATCACCATCATCTCATGCTTTACAAATTCAGAATGATTTGCAAGACTTAATACGTGTGAAAGTTTATGAAGGTTAAGACTGTGGAGGGTGTGTTAGTATTTGTATATTTCATTGAATTCATTACCATAGAATAAAACAGAACAAAATTTTCTTCCACCTGTGTTTGAACAGTTGTTGGTTTTTTTTTTTCCCCATTAGATCAGGTTCAGCAGATGGTACTTAATTTTATAACCCACACCCCAGTTTCCAATAACACTGAAAACATTAATCAGGGGTCAATTTCAGAAACTCATGTTGAGATTCACACTCCGAAACTAACTTGTAAAATGACAGGTTCAGAATAGTTAAACCAGACCTCTTCACCTGCAGTAATTAGCTAATTAGGGTGGAGATTCTAAGCATAGGTTAATCAGTGTCAGAAATGCTGTATACTTTTATTCATTCATTTTGACATAACTCATATATGGTGAATAATTGTTCTTAGAAATGCATGTCTAAAGTCATGCTAAAAAAATAAATGATGTGTGCTCTATGGCAACTAGCTCTATACTCTGCTGCTCTCTACCATACTTTTACAGATCGTTTTGCAGTCTATGCTTGGTTTATAGACTGTATATAAGATATGCAGAAGAGCACATTTTAGTTGCAGAATTTGAACATTTTAGTTGTTTTCTCAACTTTTATTCAGTCATAATTAGCCTTTATTTGCCATTTTATCCCATTACACATAGCCCTAGCTTTGTTGCAGTTGCATTTATATAGCACTTTTCTAGACACTCAAAGTGCTTTACATAGTATGTGGGGGGAATCTCCTCAACCACCACTAGTGTGTAGCATCGACCTGGATGATCTGATGGCAACCATAGTGTGCCAGAACCACACCAAACACCAGCTATTAGTGGAGAGGAGAGATTGATGTATCCAATTCAGGGATGGGGATTATTAGGGGACCATGATAGAGAAGGGTTAATGGGGGAATTTCACCAGGACACCGGGTTATACCCTTACTCCTTTTACAATAAGTGTCCTGAGATTTTTAATGACCACAGAGAGTCAGGACCTTGGATTAACGTCTCTAACGACGGTGCTGTTTTTACAATATAGTGTCCCCATCATTGTACTGGGGCATTAGGACCCACACAGACCACAGGGTGAGCACCCACTGCTGGCCTCACTAATACCACTTCCAGCAGCAACCTTAGTTTTCCCCAAGAGGTCTCCCATCCAGGTACTGGCTAGGCTCAACCTTGCTTAGCTTAAGTGGGAAAACAAACAAGAACTGCATGAAGATATGGCTCTGATCAGGAAGAAAATGATGGCTGTTTCTCAAGAACAGACTTGTGTTCTCATGAAGACCGGTCTTGCCAGGCTACCTTGGAAGAATGAACTCTGAAGGTCAGGAGGACATAGAACACATCTTTGTGAGAATTGAGATGTGCTGTGATGTTCCTGTTGTGCAAAGGACCGTCCCAGCACATTTCTAGTTGTGGGCCAGAGTCCTCATCTCTTCAGTGCTCCCTAAGTAATATTGGTCAGCGGGTTAATAGATTTATTGTTAACTGGCTGAGTAACCAAATGTTAATTATGCCTGCCTGTTTCAAATCCCCCCACAACCATTCCATAAACCTCCATTTCTTCTTTTTGAGCCATTACTTGGTGGATTTGCTAGTGTGCTTAGAATCATTATCCTGTGCAAAGGTCCACTTTCAGTTCAACTTCAACTTTCAGACAGATGGCCTCACATCTTCACGCACTCTTTGATATGATGCAGAATTCATAATTGGATCAATGAATGCAAGCTGTCCAGTCCCTGCGGCAGTGAAGCAACCCCAAACCATAACATTTCCACCACCTTTCTTCAGAGTTAGTATGAGGTGCTTCTACATAAACACTGCATTTGGTCAACTGTTACTGTGGCCAAACAACTCTATCTTTGATTCATCTGTCCAGAGCACATTATTCCAAGGGGCCTGGTCTTTGCCTATATGCTCATTAGTAAACTGTAGTCTTGCAAAGGCTTCCTGGCATGCCTCCCATGCAGGTCAAATTTGTGCAATCTCTTTCTGATTGTAAAAGCATGCAACTTGACACCAACAGTTACTAGCAGATCCTGTGATGACATTTTGGGGTTCTTGGAAACTTCTTTTTACATAAGATGGTCAGCTCTTGGACTGAATTTGCTGGGATGGCCAGTCCTGGAAAAATAGATATTTTTTTTCCTTACAGTGGAATGACGTATTTGATGATGTACTCCTTTTCTCCTGTTGTTGCCATATTATATTTATTTATTTATTTATTTATTTATTTATTATTTAGGCCATTATTTCATTTTAAAGCCTTTATGTCAGTCCACAACCCTGACCAGGATACGTGGTAAATAAAAGTGAGAGTGAGTGAGTAAAGTAAAGTATATTACAGAAGTCTTCATATGAAAACTCATATGAAAATCTTATTCTGCTGCTGAAAAAAAATTACACACAATTTTACTTTGCTGCAAGCTGTAATTGATCACACTTTCAAGACTTGACTGATGAGTGTACTTTTAAAGTACATTGTGAACATGCACAATCCAGAATTAACTCAGCATGAGGTTTGAGTTAGCTAACTGTCATTTGCTTTTTTTCTAAATTGAATTTAGGTATTTTCAAGCCCACTTCTTTGAAAAGAAAAAAAAACTGAATGTAGACGTTCTACATAAGATAAATGTTCCATATAAGGAGAGGTATTACTCAGTAATGCTCTGCTATAGCTCGTGCAGAATTTCCTTCAGGTTTGTGGTTGGCTGGATATACTAGTCTATTACACATAGCACTATCCTCTTTCTCCCCATATACCTCTTGTACAGCTCTGAGGTGTGTAATGGGTTGCAAATGAAACATTACATGGAGAATTTCATAAAAAGGGCAAGGTGTTTTTAAAAAAAAAACAACTTTTGACAAGCTGTGTATTTTTTGAAGGATTCTGGTGTGCTGTGATTGCCAATGATGCTGAATTTAATAGAAGGTAGTTTAGATTTATGGGGCAGAAAGAGGATGTCCTGAAGCCACTTCAGTTTAACTAATGCTATGTTTCTCCAAGGGTCAGAGATTCATCATTTATCTGGATTTGTGTTGCTCACATCTGGGAAACTCAGTAATATTTCTTAGGCTTGTGTAATGTGGAGATGGATAAGAGCACACTGACAAGAGGTGCAACGGAAATCACAGAAGACTAGTAATTAAGAGATTAAAAAATTAAGGAAACGGAAAAGAAAATTCATGCTCTGCTTAGCAAAGCTCTTTCATCTACCCTGTTAAATTACAAATGGCCTCCATCAAATAATATTAATGCTGAAGTGAGTTAAATTCTCCTTTGTGGAGGTGACAGGAATGTGAAAAGAGAAAATTATGGAGGTGCTAATATTCAAGGGTGAGGAAAGATTTACCAACATCATATTGAAACTGGATAGATTTTGCAACAGTCTTTAATACCATTAGACAATTAATATAGGAGAAAAAAACATGTATAGTACTATGCAAAAGCCTTAGGCACATGCAAAGAAATGCTGTAGCGCAAAGATGCCTTCACAAATAATGAAATTGAATGTTTCTACATTAAAAAAAATACTATAAAGAGCAGTAAGCAGTGATAAATGAAACTAAGTCAATATTTGTTGTGACGGGAAAAAAAGAGTAGTCTCAGGTACGCTTCCTACAGTTTTATAAGGAAATGTGATGGCAAGTTTTATTAGGGTGCCTAAGACTTTCGCACAGTGCTGTATATCATTGTTCTGACAATCAGCTGGCGCCAATGGTTTTATGACCAGGATTAAAAAAAAGAAAAGGCTCAAAGGAATCCCTAATGCTCCACATCCTAAAGGAAACAAATCAAACCTGTAATAACCACTTTAGAGTCTCAGACACTTGATCAATTATTTACTCTTTGGTAGAGAAAGTATTACTACAACGATTTCCCTGCTATAGCCATTTAAAATCAGGACCATTTATTGTTGTTTAATTTCATTCTCCTTTTTTTTTTTTTTTTTTTGCTTCTTGGTAATTATTTCTGGCCATGAAAATAGAAACTGAGTGCAAACGGGTTACACTTGGGTTACACTCATCTAAATTAGCAATCATTATTGCTAATGTTATTATACTTGTGCCTGCACAGAAATAAAAGCCCTAATAGTAAAATAAAAGACTGTAAAAGACTGTGTTACCTACTGGCTCAACTTTTTCGTTATGCTGTCATAGCTGGAGCCTCTGTTTACACTCTGATCACAATACACACCCTTTTAAACCACTGCAGGGCAAGAGCATGTCTAATAATCTGTTCTCTCTCTCTCTCTCTCTCTCTCTCTCTCTCACTGTCTCTCTCTGTCTGTTGTGCTGTATGTGTTCTGCTGCTGGATGTGATGCTGGTACCTGATTCTTCTAAAGCTGTAGCTCATCTTGCCCTCTGGACCTGCCTGACTCATTGTGATACTTCTTCTGCTTTGAGCTTCTGCACTTATGACTCACTTTCTGCTGCTGCTGATGGTTCCACATGGATACCCTGAAGATTTGCTCTTCTAAAAATTACAGTAGAGACATATCTTCTAAAAACTGCTCGTTTGTAAAGAAACTGTTCACATGCTTTGAAGGATGCTTTGAAGCATGTGTTTTTATAATTCTTTTAAATATAATTTCATCCATAAAAATTGCTCCTCAAGATAAGTGACATCTTCAACTGAGATGCTGTCTTCTGTAATGTCTTCCAAGCAGGAAAAAAACTTGACTTTGACTTTAAAGGGATGAGATTTAAAGTCAGTAATTAATAGTGCAATATATTGGCCTTAAATAGCAGTCTTTTGACTGTATTCACAGCCCAAATCATAAATGCCAGATTTATCTATTGTGGTTACATCAAACTGGACTTAATACTGCTCTTCCCTTAGACTGATATTGTGCAAGAAAAAATATAACACGTCTAAGTGCAGAATTGCATGTAGTGCTGTTTGCCTTTTCTTTAAAGAAAATAATAAAAATAAAAAGTGTGTTTTAGAAAAGCAGAATTAATTAGCCAACTTGAACACTAACTAGCTTTAGTAGAACACAGGTTAGCTAATATCAACAAGAAGGTTGTTGAATTTTGTTTCAAATGGGAGTTTTGTTTCTCAAAATATGAAAATTTTAATGTACACAATATGTAAGTATTTTGATATTTAATCCCAAGAACAATGGAAGCACTCTGTTTTTCCCAATACCTTGGTTAAATAACTCTTTTTATTATATGATTATACTGTTATAATAGTGCAGTGCTACCGGTGTTATCTAGCCAGAAGTAAGTTCTTTGTTTTTGTTGTGTAACATTGATTATGGTCTATTGGTCTCTGAAACTAAGTGCATGTCCCAAATTCATTCAAACTTATGCAATGCAACTTTTTTGTGCGTTTTGTGGAAAACTACTTGAATTGGCAAAAGTGCAATTGCAGGAAACTGTTTTTAATGGTTTTTCACAGTGATGTTTGTTGGTAAATGAGACCTTTTAGCTGTACTCATGTTTGACACACATGAATCAAAGGGTTGCTTTGGCTGAATGCACGTTGTGATAATGTCACATGACATGTCTTGGGCAAAATCTTCAGCAAACCTGCGGTAATTTAGAAAAATTGCAAGTTCCTGCGAAAATTGCAGTGTTTCCTTAATTTTGCATTAATTTCTTTATTCGCAAAATGGCAAAATCCTGAAGGGGCTGACTTATGTGAATCTGCAGTAGTATACCTAAAATTAAGGTATAATGTCCAGGAGAGATGCAGAGGTTTCAGTAATAGCTATTACACATTTCCGTAATAAATAACTGGCATGTCTGTTACATTTATAGCACACTCTGTTTATCTTACAGTGTTTCTAATTTAGATGATGGTTTTAGGCTTATTTTCCAAGTGAGATGTGACCGTTTTAATGTCACTGTGACAGCTTGTACATGTAAAAGGCCAGTTTTGCAGTAACTGATTGCAGTGAGGTGATATACACACTGTCAAAAAAGCTAAACCGTAACTGGTCAGAGGGGTGGAGCCCTCAAGGGTGCATCTTCTGTATCTTTATTTGCTTCAGAAATTAAATGCAGTGTAACTTAGTTATGGAATATAATTGGGCCACAGTTGAACTTGTTGCAGAAGGTACAGTTACATCTTTGTAATGATCATTAAAAGCATGATGAGGCTTTGATGCATTGTTCATCCAGGTCTCTTGATTTAGAATTATATCCACTTTGTTGTTGTGTCTGTGTCCTAGTAATGTTTAAAA
The DNA here is from genome assembly GCF_023375685.1 of Ictalurus furcatus. Lineage (NCBI taxonomy): Eukaryota > Metazoa > Chordata > Actinopteri > Siluriformes > Ictaluridae > Ictalurus > Ictalurus furcatus. The sequence goes on along the minus strand of NC_071255.1, from coordinate 26,169,967 downwards.
TATGTAGCATCTTTACATTTTTTTTAGACTATGCACTGTTGAAATCAGATGAAATCAGATGTCAAGTACATGGGGCTGGATTTAAAGCTGTCATATTGCTTGACTGTGATTTACTCTTTTTTTAAAAATACTTTTACTCCCTAAAAGCCCTGACTCCAGAATAAATAGAGCTAAACTATATAATCCTTTGTTTGATCAAAGAGGCCATGTGGCCTGGCAGTCGGATCTGCTTTCTCTGACTTTTTTTTTGTATAACACACTGCATGCATTTTGACTCTACAGTGTAGATAATGATAAAGACTGACTCTGTGTATGGAGAGAACAATCAAAAGAACATCTATTCAGTAGCTGCAGCAATAAATACACAGATAGTACAGTAAGAAAAAAAAAGAATGAGAGAGAGAGAGAAAGACAGAGAGAGAGAGAGAGAGAGAGATGGTGTAGAGTGACATGGTGTGGGAGCTGGGCAGACCGGCTGGTGGAGAGGAGAGAGAGCTCCACATCTGTTTCTAAAATGATCTAACAGGCGGTATCTGCACGCACCCTTTCCCTCAGCACATCCAGCCCAGATCTGTTTGTTTTCGCTGTCATCAAGAGTCCAGACGATTGTTTACCTGAAGCTAATTTCAATTAGGCGTCTAACTGTCTGCTGAAATGGATGGAGCTGAGGATGTACCAGTGGGACATGGTCTCTCTCAACTCTTTTACATGATCAAACTTCTTCAACAGTCATGCCATATGTGTGGTGAAGAAAATCTTCAATCGAATATGACTTTCACCCTGCACATTCACAAGCATTTTTGTCACTCAATTTGTATGAAGTGTTACAAAGATTAAGCTTAGGGTTAAGGACAGGGTTAGAATTCATACCAAATTTTAGAAACTGATTTGTATGAAATAATAATTTTAAAAAATCCAATCACATCGCAATTGATCACTTAATTTTGTACTTGAATGTTTTCTTGGTTTTTTGTATGTGTGCTAGTACTGAAAACACTAACACTTTTGTGCACAATTTTTTTTTTAATCACAATATTTATATTACTTAAAATTGCATGTCATGTGAATTTGGAATTTTTCTATGTTAAAACAGTAAATGGCGTGTACATGTGCAAGAATGCCATGAGTAAAAAAGTAAAGTACATGGTACCTGAAAAAAAAACAACCTCTTCCAATATTAATTAACATTCAGGTCTAAAATATGTAATGCTGATATCCAAAATGATGAAAAAGACCATTTTAAAAAATAAGATTCTTTTAGCATTTATCTTGACATGCACCATTTGCACAGTTTATGAGCAAATTTTGGAGGAAAAAAATTTTTTTCTACTTTTTTAATTTTATCTTCAGTGAAAAATTACTTTTTAAAACCATTTATTGTATTTTGGAGCAAAATTATTTTTAAAAAATCATTTGGGATTTTATGTAGAAAAATTGTAACTTCATGTTGCATTGAGAATGGTAATGGACTAGAGAGCAACATTTTTTATAATAATAATAATAATAATAATAATAATTGTTGCTTTTTTAGTAGTTTTTTGTCTGTTTATAAATTTTTCAACTGTACGTGGTTCATTTTTTCATGCTACACACTTCAAATAGAAGATTTGAGAAAAGATTTTAGGAAAAGATTACTTCTTAATCTCTCTCTTACAGCTTTGATACAAACTTCATAAACTAAAACAAACAGATCTTACACTGCATCCAATTCATTGCCTCCTCTGATGGATTACACATGTGAACCAACAGTTCATTAAGTGAATACATCCTCCTAGTTTTGTCCAGCACCTGTGCCCAACTTGTCTCCCCATTTGTCTGATATTCTCGTGATACTCAGCGACATCGTCTCTTCATGTGAATGAAAGCAACTACCTCCTGTATAATATGACTGGTACATTTAATACAACCCTAATTTGGGTTTCATGCCAGCTAAATCTGTTTGTAATTTGTATTATTGTGCTAGAGCACAAAGCAGATTACAGACATGGCATTGCCAACATTTTTATGAGGTGTTAATGACAAATTCATTGCAGGGGAGTTTAGACACCGGCCTCTGGAAAGCAGAGGCCCTTAAAAAAAAGACCTTTAGCTTCCTTTTTCTGTCTGATGCCAAGAAAGTATGTGTGTGTATGTCTGTGTGTGTGTGTGTGTGTGTGTGTGTGTGTGTGTGTGTGTGTGTGTGTGCGCGCACATGAGTGTGTTTTGGAGAGAGCTCTGAAGATGAACTGGCTAATCGCTCATAATACAAAGTCTTGCAAAGGAGATGTTGCAGATGGCAGAGAGACTGTCAAAACATCCCTTCCTCTCTATCACAAATAATAGTACAGATAATGATGGCTTTGTGCCAAAGCACAATCATATACATATGAGAGGGACTAGCAAATCAAATCAAGCCATATCACATTCAGATCAAATGAGCCAGACAGCTCGTTTCATTTTAAAGGCAAAGAAATGGATTAGGACTTGGGGGTATTGTATTCTACTGCAGTAGCCTCTTTTATCTAGAGTCCATCAGATGGACTCATTTACTCAAATCATTGTAAGCTCATGTTAAATTGCAAGTTGGGCCAAGAAAACAATGCTAAGTTATCCTGGTATGCCACAAATTAAACTGCAATCACAGTATCTGCCTTTATGAAGAGAATGTTTCTCTCCAAATTATACATGCACCCCATATGGAATATTTGCTTGATGAAAACTTTATGAAAAGCTTGCAGTGTTAGTTAGTGGTGTCACTAGCAACAAAAGAATGTGCTTTTTAATAAGAGCTTGACTTCTTCAGTCACGTAACTCCATGCCCATCGTTAATTCGGATGACAGTATAGTTAAACAGAGTAGCATCTTTTGAGTTTTCCCTTCCCTGAGTTGCCTTAACCACAAACACACACACACACACACACACACACACACACAGACATAGGGAGAGAGAGAGAGAGAGAGAGAGAGAGAGAGGGATCTGTTCAATTCCTCCGTTCAATTCCTCCGATAGCAGTACTAACAATCACAATCTGTTGGCTGAGTCTATTCTGGGTGACTGACAGGAAACATCTGCTTGAGGAGATAAGGAATATAAGTAGATGTCTATAGCACTAATTTGGACTAAAAAGAAAATACCATAGTTATGTTAAATAAGGAAATAAATGTAAAATAAAAATACACCAATGTCCTTCTAACACAGCTCTGAAACAATCTCTAGTGTCTAGTGTTATGCTAGTTAACCTCTAGTGAAAAAGTGATCAGTGAACACACACTATATAAAGAAGCCCACCAGATAAATGGTGAAATGTTTTCAAGACTTTACATCCAGTCACTTTAAAAGTGACACCTTGCAAAATTGATACTTTAGGGTTGTTTGCTATTTGGTTTGATTAGTTTTCTCACTGCACATAATTAGAGGCATGAGACCTTGAGACATGTACTGAGTTATGTGCTCTTGTTTACTATGCCCTGTGCTTTGGTTCTCTTTTAGTCATGTCTACGCCCCATCTTGTCATTGGTTTGTTATCAGATTGTGTTCACCTGTTCCGTGTTAGTCCCTGAATTAGTTTGTCTATGTATACCTTGCTGTTCCATGTATCAGGCCAAAGTCTTATGGTGCTTTTTGTATTATTAAATCTGAGACTTGTTTTCTAGTTTCCACATTCATTCTTGTTTTCAACCTTTGCGGTTTGATATTGATTATGGATTATCCTTGTTTGATGTTCTCTGTCCGTGTTTGGACACCCGCTATGGACTCAAATTATTATTCTTGCATTCGCCCCAATAAAGCTCATGCATGATTTTAACATAACTAGCTCCCTGCCTCTCAACACATGTTACAATGGGCAGCATAAACAAAAATAAATTCTCTGAAACAGCAGTCCTATGGATGAATTTTACAGAAAAGACAAATTGAAATTAAAACAGATTTTGGGTAAGATTCATCTGTAATAAACATGCAGAGCCCACTTCTAAACAGCCTCTGATTATGAGCATGTCAACTTGCATTTGTGCAAGTGTTTCAAACAAAGTGATATCAACTAGCAAGCAGGAACACTAGTTAGCATCTAGATCTGACATTGACAAGACAAATTCATAAGTCCTGCGTTACATTATACCTACCTAAATATGCTGTTTGGTTAGAAATACGCCACATCATGAAAGAAACATGTGTTTAAATCTGACAACTGCCCTTAGACTTTAGGTTTTACATGTTTTGTTTTTTTGTTCAGTTCAGGGAAACATTTTGAAATGCTTGTCAATGGCAGCTGCATATATGCTATTTACTACATATAAAATTTTGGAGCATCCCTTTAACCCTACTATTATGTATTTAAATTGTCTTGGATGACTGAACACAGAATACATTCTGCTCTTCCCCTTCACTTGGACAATGCAGCAGAGACAATGAGCATTCTGCTCTTACTGCTGATTATCTCAGCTATGATTCTTGTACTATTTTGCTGAAGCTAACATCAGCATTTGAAAATAATACACTAGAACAGGAACCCTAAGGCAACACTTTAGATCATAAACTCACCTTCACTTGACCTCACTCTCAATCACAACAGTCCTGCTGCCCTCCTTCAAGCACCTGTCTCTCCTAAACAAGGCGAGAGACACTGTAGCCACTGACCTCACTGCGGCTCGGCAGAAAACAAGTGTTTGAGTGTGTTTATGTGTGTGGGGGCGCTGGGAGCACAATGCCAGCTCAGTGCAAGTACTGTGGGAGTCAGGGGGACACAGAAAGAGGGACTAAGAATCACCGTGTGGGAGAGAGAGGAAGAGATGTGAGAGTGCGAGGGAGGCAGAGAGCATGTGGGAATGAGATAGAGGGTAGAGAATCTCTGGGAAAGCCGAGTTGAACGGAGCTATTGAGTGCGGGCTTCTCGCCTCTGCCTTCATTAACATGCAGATGGGAACATCTGTCCACACTCTGCCATGACGGCTGAAATATTTACGACTTGCTGTTTACCAAAAGAGGACCTGTCTTACGTGCCCATGGGTGCATCGCATTCTTTCTCCAAATTATCTTTCTCTTTCCTTTCACTTTCTCTCTATCTCTCTTGCGCTCTCTCTTCAACCCACAACTCTGAGCCTGGCATGCTGCTTTGTCTGATAATGGTGACGCTGAGTGACAGTTTTTAATCCTGTCCTCCTCTAATGATATTTGCTTCTCCTCTGCGCATTGGTCGGCTATCAAAATGTCACAGGCAGATTTACACAAGTCCAACCTTCCAAACACAGCTTATTTTAGCCTGCTGCTTTGCAGAGAATGGGAAAATCCATATCTAATAGAAATCAATGGGGGAATTTACATGAGGTAACGGCCTCTAATGTCTCTGTACACAGGCCTGAATAAACATACACATAAATTAAGAAGGGACATGTGTTCGCTGCAGAGCTGCAGCAGCAGATAAGAAGGGAACACAGCAACCTTTCGTGAGGGAACAAGCTTCTTAGGTCACGCTACACATCCTCAGTAGTGTATAGAAAAGAGTTGAGTTGAATTGTCAATCGTGACAATGATTAGCCATATAGTCAATGTCACATTCACTGTGAAACACAAACCTCTATAGCTGTACTATTCACTGTATTTTAATTGTGATCATGATTTTTTTTACCTTCCTCAATTAAGGAATCATAATATTTTTTTTTTATTTTTTATTTTTTTTCAAATAAAGAAACATTGGCAACTGCAATATTGGTGAGCTTAAATAAAGTTAGTTAACTGACAAAGATTAAAGTTGCTTACTTTAACACAGATCACAAGCAATTTATTCATATAACAGTATGTGGTTGAATATTGTGCTGGAATATTTATTTATGTATTTACATGTTGAGTATAATTCTGTTTATAATCATCATTTAAAAGTTCACCCAGATAATTAATTCGACTAAGGTCTCATTCTGATTCAAAGATTTATATATTTGAAGGAATACAGGCTTATAATGTACACGGTGAAAGAGAAGATTTACTGTGTAATACTGTGTAATTATTAAAATGATTAAAATCATGATCGCCAGTGCTGTGTAGATCAGAAACAAGTGGGCTTCTGTTTTCTTTCAACATCTTGAGCTACAGTACATCTTGATTTTTGTAAATCTGCTTTGTGACAATGTCCATTGCATACAAATGTTTGTCTCTATACAAATAAAACCGTGTAAAATTAGTCCATACAGGATTTTTTTTGTGATTGTTGTGGCCAAAAATGCTTGATTTTGTGGGAAAATATGCTGTAATTTTGAAAAATTGCTAGCTCCCCTGAATATTGCACATTTTATCACATTATCATCCATCTTTACACTCTTAGAAAATCTGAAACTCTTCAGGGTTCTTCGATTGTCCCTCCAGGGAAACCCTTAAACGTTCTACATAAAATAAGAAAGTACAACAGAGTGTTTCCTTCTCGGAAAAGGTTCAAATTAGAACTCTTTTTTGGAAGCTAAGAAACTTTAATTATCCAGTCAACTCTTAAAGAACCCTTGAAGAACAGTTTGTCTCGAAGTGTAGTAACCTCGATAACTATGTATCTGACTGTGTTGTGGCCCAGGCAGCTGAAGGGCTTTGATGCGATTGCTCATCACAGTGCTGAATGAAGCACAACAGGCCTTCAGGGCATAATTACCCAATGTCAACAGTTAGTTCTCTCACACACTGGCTTCACAGCAGGGTCTTATTAAGAGCCCAGAGCATACTATCGATAGTCTGCTTATCCATATATGCCAGTTTCATGTCCTCAACATCATGGCCTCGGGAAGAATAAGTGAAGCTGTTACAGTGTCCTGTCTGTAGAGTCTTAGTGCAGTGACAGTGGCGTCACCTCAGCGCTGTATATGGTTGAAGAGGGATAAGAGTTCTGCTGCTATCTGAATGCTGACAGTCAGACGTTCACTGTCAGTTACTGAGGGATGACCCATAGTATCCATCAAACTGTCCATCCTTGAGAGACTCAGAGAGCCAGATAGGGAGGGGGAGAAAGAGAGAGAGAGAGAGAGAGAGAGAGAGAGAGAGAGAGATCAAACATCTCTAACCTGATAGTAACAATATATCTCTGACTTTTCATGGTCTCTGAGGAGACACAGAAAGACACAGTGTGACAGAGAAACACCCTATATCCTTTGGATGCATGTCCCATGTCCTGACACATTCACACACACACACGCGCACACACACACCCGCACACACGCATGCATGCATGCACACACACACAAACACACACACAATCAAATGTGCACAGTAAACATTACATGCTGCTGCAGTTTGCCTGAAGAAAAAAAAAAAAAACATTTGTGCAGAATTTGGCACTTAATGGGATGGAAAGACAGAGGTCGCGCTGCCTCAGACAAATAAAAAGTCTCAAAATGCTGACAGGGCCAGATTGGACAGGCTACATTACTGCGAACAGATGCTTCTACTGTCTTAACTTCTTTTTCTTCTTTTTTGTTGAAGGGAAAACATGCAAAATATATTTATAGTAAACAAGGAGATGAATTCAAGCCTGATTACTGACAGGTTGTTTTTTTTTTCTTTATTTCAAAGGCTGTTTCTTCACTGCCACATTAGAGAATGAGGAATTAGTGGATGAGATGCATTTGCGTACATCTGTTCCTCCACAACACACACGAAACAGCATGAGACAATTACAATAGTTGGCACAATATCACAAAAGCACCATATGAGCCCCGAAAATGAGGAGTAAACTTTCTTGTTAAACCTAGGAACAATTCAATCATTGTAAGACTAAAAAAGATAACTATATCAGTTAGTACTAAATGTTCCAAATGAATTTATATAACTTAGGAACAATGTCCTGAAGACAGGCAGGATGACATAAATGGCATAGCCTCAATGAGCGGTTATCAAACTTGATTATGCTATAGGATACTATTTAGTGAATTGTTAGAGTAAATTTGTAACAGGTAGTGGAGAATCAACAACATAGACATCTAGCATACAGTCTAGCAGATCATTTTGGGCAGTTTTCATTTTGACCAGTTCAAATGTGTTTGAGGTAACATGGGTTAACCACCAAATTACATGCCAAAAAACACAAGAAAGACCTGAAACTAGCCCAAGAAAATTTGGTCATTGGAAAAAGAAGGATGTTTTTTTTCTTTGTCAGCGTTTGCATAAAATAACAAGTACAGTATTTCACACATATTTCTGATGTACAGACATTATTGACTCCATAATACCCCTTTCCCACTCTCAATCTTTTCAATATATTTTATAATAGAAATGGTTCTGTACATCACAGACGCACTGCGTCTGCACGTTGATCTTTGCTCAACACAAAACTAAAGTAAAACCATGTAGTGTCTTGGCTCCACAAACACAATGGCAGAGTTACAAAAACACAATGGTAGAGTTAATAAAAGTACTGCACAGGTTCAGGCCTCTTGAGATCCTGTAGGATTTATACACAGAACGGAGATGGTGATGTCAGATAGTGTGGATTATGCATGCACTTCACATCAAAGCTACCCTTGTTCTCACTGCAGAACACAGTGAGTGTAAAAAGAACATTTATGTTTCATTCATGTCCTATTACAGATGCTTTGATTTAATTTTGTACACATGCTGATCTTAAACTGACACCAAGGAGCAATGAAATCATGGGGCTTTGATTCATTGTGTAAAATTACACAGGCACTCCAAGATGTAATGATTTAGAGCCATTGAAATGATTCCCAGCCTCGGATGAATTGCAGACAGTTGCACTTTGTAAACATATGCAGAATGAATCACTAGATAATGGAGAAATAATTAAATATACGGTACAAAAGATAACAGTGAGGTGTTCTCACTGCTTTCAGAGGGACTCAGTGTAAATAAAAGGTCAGAGGCCTTTGAACGGTAAATGGATGTGAAATAGAACAATAACCATCATCACTCTCCAGTATGTCACCCACGGTTTATGTGTGAATGTGCGTATGTGCTGAATACTATAGAAAATAAAAGCTTGAAAAATGAAAAACACTACAGAACATATGTCAAATTAGAGTTGAGGATATATCAAACACAAATTCTTCACTTCACAGCTGTTAGCTGTTTTGCAAACACATGCATTTGCAACTGTCTTAACTCCTATATGAATCTGCGCACCAATAAGGTCTGGGACTTGAATTGAACAAATGTCTGCAGAGCTCATTTTCATTTCTTTAATAGCAGGGAGTTATCAGTGCTTATCAACTGCATGTGCTGAACAGGCCGCAAAAAGAGCTGCATTCGGTGCTTTGCTGTGTTTTATCTCATCTGCTATCAGCAGTACTTCCACTCGTCCTGTGGCTGAGAAAGAGAAAGGACATGTACATTTACATATAAGTGGGCAGGACTGTGGTATCCCCACTGATGTGCATCATTCTGACTTTAGCGTCTGTAATTAGCTAAGATAGGTGGCATGTCTCTCCAACAAAATTTACGCCTGCACATGTGAATTCCACCTTGTTACCTTTCATGGGGTTACACTCCTTAATTAGAACAGTGTGATAGAGGTGTGTTCTCCTTCACGAGATCCTCACAGCTTTATTTTTAGTGCTGTCTAATCTTGTGGGCTAAAAGACACTCAGTCATGCCCAAAAACTAAGGCAAAAAGCTTCATTAAGTAAGGAATAAGACACAAAAGGGTGTGCTGTTAAATGACAATAACCCCGTGATAGAGTGGAGTGATTATTTTCCCATAAGAGCACATCTCAAAGTGTTTTATTCCTCTTATGCCATAGCAATTTGCCAACAATTATACTTTTAATTTATTAATAAATGACGTGCTTTTTAACCATTTATAATCGCATTTAATGTTGTGGAAGGTCCGTCAGACAAGTTAGTTCATTTACATTATAGCAGCTATAAACAGCCCTTCCCTCACCATCCTCTTTTTATCAAGGTTAACAAATGAAAGTCACAGCTTGTCATGTTACTGAGGCTATGGATATGGATAAATTTGAAAACGTATTCTCTTTTCTACATTTTGGTCTACGGTCTACACTCAGGCAGCGTTGTTATCCAGCGAAAACAGTGCTTTTTGAAAATGCTCTCCCAAATGGATAAATTTGAAAACGCCATTTTCGCATTGCAGTATTGACTGAGAATATGGAGATATTCAAAAACGTTGATGTATTTTCAGTCATGTGATGCAGTCATGTGACCCATTCAATTCAAAACAAACAAGACAGTGCACAATGTTGTACTGCAGTTGTTGTGCCTGCTATCCAGTTTTATCGAGTTGCTAAAGATTAATGTCACTTTGTACAACCTTCAGATTCACTTTTAAATAAATGCCTGATGGAAATGAAGGGGAATGAAATGAGAAGCCGAGAAGCACAAATTCCTCTGTCCTGAAAACTCTCCCATCAAAATACTCTACTATCAAAAATTTCTTTGTTAAATAACAACACATTTTTTACAAATAATTTTACATTACAGCTGTTTGAATAACACTGTAGCCAGAGCTGCTGTTATAGAAAATTAAGCAAAACCTTCTGACCAATCAGATTAGAGCACGTAACAGCGACGTGGTAAGATTTACTATGCACGCTATACTGTAGTAGAACAAGACAATGAGTCAACATAAATGTTAACTTAAAATTGCATTCACAATTGAGAGTAATTCCAGTGCTGTTTCTTATCATGGATTACCTCACTTTGGTTCTGTTCACAATAACAGCTTGAGCAGATTGCACAGAAGTGTGGCATCCATCTCAGTATCTCTGTGTGACAGTGGAAAGTCGCCATCTTCTTTAACAAGGCATGGGACGTGGACAGGGACAGCTAATGTTTTATGTCTTCCCTCCCTTCTTTATTCTATGCCCATGGTCACTTCTGTGTCTGCCAGCACCCCGGCAAAGCTTCATTAGAGAGAAACATAGACCCTGATTAGGATCCCAATTTGAGGAGCGAGCCACCAAATGCAATCTAGTTAAGTCCTGATTGCTGGGCTGAGGATAGCCAGAGGCTGTGAAACTCTTTCTGTTGGGTTTTTAACCCACAAATCACTGAGCCTGCCTCCTGCTCCCAAACTTTCTCTATTCCAGCCCTCGAAATGTTCAGCAAAAAGGTCACAGTGCTTCATCAGAGTGTCTGAGCTCAGCTGGTATAATGAGAACAAATTCTCGATGTCCTTTGATTGTACAGGGCAGCAATGTTGTCAGCCTTAGAATTATCAGATTTAATGCACTTAATTGTGGCCATATTAGCTCACAGACACAGCAGCTATTATTCACAGTCAAGTGTAATTACACTTACACTTTCAGTATGCTAAGGTCCCCTGTACTCTGTACATAGTGTGTAATATGCACATTTATACCACAACAATGTTGAATTCTCAAATGTGATTGGTCAGAAGTGGTTGATTACCGTTCAGCAACAGCACGGCTCGGACAGCACTGTGGGCTGTATTTCACATCACAGGTTTATATCATTATTATTATGTGCTGGTTCTACTCTGTTATTTTTTCTTTAGCAGCAGCTCATTCATAGGAACCTGTATGGCAGATGCTCCACATAATATAAGACTAAAAATGAACAGATTAATAAAGAGTGTTATTATTAACCAAGGATCCATATATAGTTGTTGATATGGTGAAGCTTTCTGCAAAGAGATGTTTCTCGGGTATAATAGTCAATTAGTTTTCTGCCATGCCAACTTTGTTTTTTCCACTTTTACAGTAAGGTGACCAGCTGCATTTTTTAAATTAACTTTAAGAATAAGAAAAAAAAAAGAGAGGCTGGTGAAGGAACGACTGTTTACAGCTGCTATAATGTAAGTAATAACAGTAACTGACTTGTCTCATGAATGTTCTACAACATTAAGTGTAACTATAAACAGTAATAAAAGATATATTTTTAATATAAAATATTTAAAGTTGATATATTTTAAGACAGTCTCTCCAGGATTTTGTGATTTTGCAATTGCAGAAATGAACACAAAATCAAGCAAACTGCAGTATTCGGAGGAGCGTGCAATATTTCAAAATTAACAGGATTTTCTGCAGATTTGGGCCAAGACACGTCATGTGTGAAATTGCAATTTCGCCAATTCAAGTAGTTTTTCCGCAAAATCAGCACAAAAACCTTCGCAAGTTGCATCGCAAATTTGGAAAAAAGCCACAGCAATATCAAGCATTTTTGGTCACAACAATCACAAAAAATAGACTGTATAGGCTGTTTATACAAATAATAAAAATATAACGTGTCATTTTTTAATAAATTCAAAATTGTAATCGCTGGCAAATTACTGTGGTATAAGAGGAATAAAACACTTCATGATGTACCAACTTCGAGGTGGTAACAGCATCACACCACACCACACTCACTGATTAGTTTCTTATAACAGCACACCCAGTTGTGTTAGTAAATACAGTAAAATAGTAAATACAATACTTACCACATAGTATATCTGTACATAGTAAAAGCATCAGCAGATATTCTAGTTCCAGTGAAAACGATCTTAAATTGTCAGCCGTGAATCTCCAAGCCCGGTGTGAAATGAGCTGATATTTTTTCCAGAGACATGTTAAAAAAAAAAGTGAAAACACCTTTGTGTCAAGAGCTACAGTACGTCTCAAGCCTGTATGCTGATGTTCACAAGGAAGAATGAGGAATGTATTTGCTGGGCATGTTTTATGGAAATATATATTTACACAAAGTTAGCCCTTTCTCTCTTTATGGTCCTGCCTGCAGCTAGGGGTCTGCTGTGAAGGTGAAGGAGCCTAAATGGCAAAAGTGGGGAAGATAACAGTGGGTAGGCAGGAGAGAAAGAGAGAGAGAGAGAGAGAGAGAGAGAGAGAGAGAGAGCAGGGTCTGAGGAGGCAGGAGGCACAAAAACAAAGCGAGGCATCTAGGCTGAAAGGTACGCATGGCTGCCCTCCAAAAGCCAACTGTGCCGGCGTGCCCCATCTCATCCCCTTCTGTGATTAAAACTGTGCTGTCAGGCTACTCTTGCAAAGGCTATTTTTATTCTTAATGTATCCCTCTCTCCTTCTGCTTTAGATTAAAAAAGAAAACCAAGCTTGCCAAACATCTGGGACCATAGGGTAAGAGTTTTGTGCTGTTCATCTTTGCCGCTGGAAATAACCCAGTGACAAGCAAAAAGCATGTTTTAACAGAGTCAATTAATTTTATGCTTTTTTAATTGAAAGCAGCATTTGTATAGTGTATAGAACTATAAACATTATTAAAGCTAATATAGCTATAATAACAACATATTAATAACAATACATTTTTCACAAGTATTATTATTGTTGTTGTTTTTATTACTATTATTATGGATAACACAATCACAATACATTTAAAAAAATACATTTTCTACTATATTTTTAATTCCACTAAAAATGAATGTGTCATGCATTACAGTAGATCAAGATGATGAAACAATATGGATTTTGTGATAAATATCACAGTGCCATTTTTGAGATATTGTTTGTATCTTTTGTATCTTACAATATTTTTGTGCCTGATTCTTTTCATTTATCTGCTTTTTCTACATTATGCATGGTTTCAAATGTTTGTTACATGCGGTTCAAGTGTTTGATTGGCGCTTTGTTAGCAAAACAAATAACTGAAAATGTCTTCATGTATTATATGATATAATATTTTCCCCACCCCGAACAGGCATGATAACCTTTTGGTCAGGAGTCTTCTCAGTAGGTTTTCATTCCAGCTCAGCAGGATCACATCTCATTACAGTTGTTTAATCAATTAACCTGTCTCTTCACTCTCAGAAAACAGTACCTTTTCTCATCGCTGATGTGATACTTTCAAGGGTACAGCTTGTGACCCCCAGTATGTATCTGTTACCTACAGAGATGCAAAGTATACCATTAAAGCTTTACTCTTATTGTGACTAATTACAGTCCATTTATGTAGCAGTGCGTTTTTTAAAAATAGGCTACACTATATTTTTGTTTTCAGGTGAAAGATGCATATTAAAGGTACAACACATGTACCCTTGAGGGTAACACCACCGTGACAAGAAAAGGTACTATTTTTATATGAGTGTTCTGGCTACATCATTTAGGTGTGGACTGAAGATTCCTGGTGTGTGTGTGTGTGTGTGTGTGTGTGTGTGTGTGTGTGTGTGTGTGCGCGCGCGCGCGCCTGGCTGAGGTTAGGTTAGGCACATGTACCACTGAGACTCTTAGTCGTGCGCCCTGAGGTGTCTCCCGTTTTGGGTAATATGAGAATAGTGCGCTAATATCTCTTATAGCCCCCTATCGCTCAAACCCGGCATTACAACCACGAGTCCGTGCGCTCTGGGAAAATCTACTGCCTGCGCTCACACACTCTCATTCCCAGTGCCATACACTTACGTGTGCTCTGTAGCCGAAATCATGAATGCAACATGTGCTCATCTATAACAGGTGCTGGAAATGTTTACGGATAAAGCCAAAAAAGAGAGAGATTTATTCTTAATAAGAGTCATCCTTTTGGATTAGTCCGGCATCCGCAGAGACGCACGAAATGCTTGTGCGTTCCTGCATTGAACGCTTCATTCCAGCAGCATGCAGGGGATTTAACGGATTTGCAGTAGACACACACACACACACACACACACACACATATTGTACAGTAATAGCTTAATTGTATACACACAACCTTTTTACATACACAAACTCTACAGTTAAGCCCAACATGCGCAAAAATGTCAACGGCACGAAAAGTGCGCGTTTCTGATCAACTGTACTGTTAAAGCACTCAAACCAGTCGAAATATGTATGAAGTTAGGTGCGTAGTCCCATCCCTGTCACTGAGGGTAAAAATAAGAATGAGAGAGGCTACAGCAAGCCGAAAAGGACAGACTTCACACTTTTAAAAGGAGACCATAGGGTGATAATCCAGAGGGAGATCTGACAGGACGCAAGTGCGGCGCCTCACAACGGGAAATGAAAAGAAAACAGATGGCACCATTCTCAGGTGAATTTCTGTGTTCTTTTTGCGCATGGGAAATATTTCCTTTATTATAGCTTCAGAAATGTAACGGATTTATAGCCTACGAACTAATCAACCCGCCTAACCGATAGGCAGTAAGCCTTCAGAAAGAATCAGTTTAAAACAAAATGCGTAGTTTAGAACATAACAACAATAAATAAATAAATAAACAAACAAACATGGACACTTATTTCCGTTTAAGTAAAATGTGCTGTCATGAAGCCCACAGGGTCACCATATTAATATTCTCTCACAAATGTATATTCTCGGTTTCTAATGGGGTTTTCACACTTTTGGAATAGAACCATGTTTGGGATAAACGCATCAGACCATGAGTGTGAAGTTCTCAAACGCGCGCACACACACACACACACACGTCTATAGGAATATCGGGAAGGGAAGCAGGGGGTTTACCTCTGTAAAGTTGGCATCTCCACTCGCCAGACGCAATCGTTCAAAAACCTTTCCCAAAAGTCCTCTACCATTCCGCCAACTTGTCCAAAAATATGTCCAATTTTCCTTCTTTCAACAGGCTAGAGCTGTTCAGTTGGTCTTCCGCGGATTTCTGGGAAAACCCGAAACACAAAGCGCAATTAAATGAAGAATCCGTCCATTCGGAGCAGTGCGCAACTCCAGTTCAAATGTCTGCCACTCTCATAAAATGTGTCCTTGAGGAATTCTCTTTGTGTCACCACGAAAGGTGTGCAATAAATCCGAAAGTCTTAATCTTGTTGTCCTGTTTGTTTGAGATTAAAGTGCCCCTCGGGGGGAGTGCAGGCTCCGGGGAGATGTGCTCGGGTCTGTCTCGTGTCCTCTGTGCTGAGGGACTGTGGAATTCCTGCTCGCGGCTCTGTCCTGATGTCCCTCTGCCCGGCCGTCTGTCCGCACTAAACACATTCGGGCTTTGAAACCCGGGGGTTCGTCACTGAAGTGTTTAGCTTGCAACGGCGCCCCCTAGTGGAGATGCAGCAATCGGCAGGTCAAACTGTAGTAGAGCGAGCGAGTGAGAGAGAGAGAGAGAGAGAGAGAGAGAGAGAGAGAGGCACTTCTTTGAAGGACGTGGACTGCTAGGCATAGACTTGTTTAATATTTAAGAATAGTCTAACATTTATTTATTTATTTATTTATTTATTTAAATGAGCATCAACATGATACAGACATGATCTTGTGTCGACTGCCTGTGTGAGTGCTGCTTCTTCTCCCTATGTGTGTGTGTTTGGTGACGTTCCTCTGGGTTCTCTGGTTTCCTCTGAACTTCCAAAACATGCCAGGAGGTGGATTGGCTATGCTCAATTGCCCCTAGGAGTAAGTGAGCGTGTGCAAGGTGCCCCACAATGAACTGGCGTCTCATCCAGTGTCCATCAAAACCTGTGATTCTGTGGTTCCTATGGTTCCTGTGATGTTAAGTGTGGCGTTTACAGCCAGAGACAAAGATGGTTTTGTAGTTTACTAAGCAACACATTAGGGTGCAAATGAGATTCAGTTTTGACTGGGCAGCCAATTATATTGTCTTTTATTATGAAAGTACTAGCAACAGGCACATTTGTCTCTCTCAGAAGGGTTGTTTATTTTTTAGGCTACTAGAGTCATACACAAGCTAATATTGACATCCTAAATAGACTAAACTTTCCATTTATTAAAAAAAATAAAAATAAAAACTAGATCTTGTGGGGTGTCATATCCCCCAAACCAAAAGTGGTTTAAGCTGCCCAGCAGATAAATTCATCACTTCAACACAGCTAATATTGGATGAATGCTGGGACCCTAAAGCTACATTGCTGAGTCCAGCAACAAAAATGCAAAACATACTGAAGCTGCACCTTCCCATGCACCCCACCCTCATCGATGCCCTGCGTCCTCTAGTATCCGGCTGCAGTGAGAAGCTTCACCCAGTCTGGTGTTTCTCAAAAAGCCCTAGGGTTACTTTCACTGAAGCTGAGTCTTTGCCTAGAGTTGGGCTTTGTTTTCAGGGCTTCACCTGGATCTTACCCTGTAGTTCAGCCCTCTCACAGCTTCTGCATGCCTCGTTCTTTTGGAAACAGGCAGCTTCCTGCATGCTGTGTGCTGACAGGATTTCTCTAGTCCCAGGATAGCTGTAGGAAGCTTATCATATTAAAGCTGTTCTATATAGAAAAAAGCTAATCTCTGCCAGACCCTGCCAGACTTCAGTGAGTCTGTCATCATGAAGTCTGTGTCAGGATGTGTCAGTCACACTGAAGCTTTTCTTTTTATGAGAGTAATGGTTGAACAAGCATAGTCTGAGGAGTAGGGGTAAAACTGTGCACACATGTTAACTTTGCACCCTGTACATCTTTGCTTTTTGTACTTAGACTATGGGTTTAGGGAGAATTTTTTTTTTTTTTACATGCAAAGCCTTAAGGAAAGCAATAAGCCTTCCATAATATCAGTTATTGTGTGCCTTGTCCAGTGCATAGGTTTCAGACACCCCCCCCCCATTATGCTCAAGCTCATGGATTATTTATTAAAGTTTTTTTGTCCTTGGCCCAAGCCCCATCACTGGAGAAATCTGAGTTTATACTTGAACTGAGAGGGGTCCCTGTCTGATTTATGTCTCTCGCACACAACATACACATACAGTAAATAAACAGACATGCAAATGTACATAGAGAAGCACCACAAAAGTTAGAAGTAATCTAAAAAAAAATCTGTGAGTATATTATAAGTGATATATCTGGTGCTAAAAATATAGCACAGAAAAACATCAAAATAACATAAATGCTTCTTCATATTGCTAAGAACAGAAATATATAGAAAGCTTAACTGAGAGCACCTGACTGAATGTGACTCACCTTCAGCAGTCATCTTATTTCAGCCGCAATTTACTGATGTACTTGTGTGTCAGTTACATGTGGCAGCATGGGACAAAAAAGTTTGATACCACTAGTGAAAATGCTTCAATTCTGCATTCTTTTCTAATTTAATACAACAATTTTCATTACACATTAAATTATTGACAATAACCTAGGTGAAAATCTTTGAAATATTTACACAAATTTCAGAGTTTCAGTGTTTTTGAGCTGACATGCACTCCACAAGTGTATGTAAATGCTTATGATCCATTTTAGATCAAATCCATCAGAGTGTCATCAACACATGCTTCAATAGAAGAGATTAGGCATGAGGAAAATCTGACCTTTTTACAAAGCGGTTAACATGATCAATATCACAAATTTGCTTACATTTAAAGTTGTGTTTTTGTCAGTGGATGTTCATGGATGCTCACTTCTCGGTTGGTCCGTAACACTTTCAGTTAAATTTGTTAATACGTTTAGCAACAGTGTCGTATGTGATGTACTTGCCATGTTACCTGTTTCCATCGTAATCTTGTGACAGCTTCCTGATCCAGCCATGAAAATTATTTCAATACGTTCTTCTTTTGTCAAAGGCATTCTTAAAGTGTGTGTGTGTGTGTGTGTATATATATATATATATATATATATATATATATATATATATATATATATATATATATATATATATATATATTATATATATAGCTAAAACTTGTTAATTTCCCCTATGTATGTAATCACCCTGTATATTTCAGACTCGATCTACCTCTCTCTGCCACATAACACTGCCACATGACTGAGATGCAGCTTTACACAGTCTGAGAGCAGGAGCTTATGTAAACCTGAAGAGCTGGTGTCATATGCATCACTAACCATTAACTGCCATGATTTATTCACTACTTTACCAAACGGCCATAAATGAATCACTGAAATATT
Organism: Ictalurus furcatus; assembly: GCF_023375685.1. NCBI lineage: Eukaryota > Metazoa > Chordata > Actinopteri > Siluriformes > Ictaluridae > Ictalurus > Ictalurus furcatus. The sequence continues at coordinate 26,151,310 of NC_071255.1, read as the reverse complement.
CATAGCATGCAAATTAAGCATCTTTTCACAGATTTCCAGCCTATAAGCTTTAAAGCAGTATGTATATAGAGATTTATGTTAATAGTGTTGACCCAAAGGACTGCTCAGATGGACCCGAGCTTTGTTGACACTCATGTCTTCATGCATTCATTTGGCATATACTGAGAATTCAGCAGCAAGGCAGAATCCAATCTAAACTTATACCTCGGTAGTTAAAGGGTAAGACTTTTATCAAGGGGCCTTGCAGTGCTTCTTTGGCAATCCTGGCATTTGAATTCAAAAGCTCACTGGTAGGGAGCATGTACCTTTAACAGATTTTCCACTATTTTCGTGTTCTATGCAGGTATGACCTTCGATATTCATCTTGGTGGGTGTTTTGATTGTGTTTCACGATATGTGTTTCAGTACACCTATACCTATATTCACATTTATCAAGTATGCCTACCATATACAGTAGGTACTCATTGTAGGTTTATATTTTTGCAAGCCTATAAAAGTCACCCTGTTTGCTGTACATCAATAAAAAGGGACCGCTATAGGACGACTCTAGTTGAAAAGTCAGCATACAGTACTGACACTGATGTGATAGCGAATGTTGCACTGGGCTATTATTTGAACCTAGAACTGCATGAATTTCCTTATAAAGGAAAATAAGGGCTTGGAGGTCTATTTTCTATTGTCATATTACTGTATATAGAGCTTCCCTTTGTGTAGATTATTGTTGTTAACTCAGAATTTAAGCAGAAACACTGCTCAAAATTCCAGGTAAAAATAGACAAAGCCTGACACCTACCCTTCACTGATCTCTGTAATGCACCATTAAAAAAAACAATTCTGCCTATCACAAAAGAAAATTTTATGGCATGTCATCTTTTCATGACAGCCTTGGGGCATGCCTTATTCAACGAATAAATGTGGCAGAAGGGAACATTCTCTGCCAACTGGGGAAAAAAATGGTTTTAACGCAGCCCCTAGTGCGTCAACACTGAAAGCATCATCACATCCTCCATCTGTCTGGTTTAGCTCTGCAGCCACCCACTCCAAGACCAAGCCACAACGCGCTGTCAAAGTCACTGACTGCAGCCTTCCAACCAATAACGATCTGCATAAACCAAGGGCATAGAAGTATGTCTGTGAATTAGTCACAACTTGAATACTTCGTTCATTCCTAGCACTTTCTTTGAGTAAATGAAAATGAGTCTGTTAAAATAGGAGAAGTCCTGTATTTCTGTTACCCAAACCCGCCACAGCCATCCTTCTAAAACTAAACCACTATTTGAAGTCCTGCAGTAGCATAATCGGCGTGAGCCGTGACAGTCCATATTTACATATCTGTACACACCGTATTTACATATCTGCATTAATGACTGCATACAAAGTGTACGTAACTGTGTGGGTTATAAGTCATGGCTATTATTCATTATTATTTCCTGAAAAATTGGTGGTATATAGAGAACAAGTCTAAATGAATTAAATAACTTTCAAGGAAAAAAGGTACTAAACTGTATTTTCTTTCAGGGAACAAAGGCTTGTCAGTGGGAAGTTACCTTCAAGGGTACATCTTTTGTATATTTTATTTAAAGTAACTAGAGGATATAGTTTAATTTTTCATTTAACTCATTCAGGCAAATAGTCAGCTGTAGATTTAATGAAACATTTATAATGTTTGTACATTAGGGAACAAATGTATCTCTACTGTACCTTTATTTGTGCCCCAGAAAATGTGTTTAAATTTTACTACTGTACTTAAATTACATTGTTCCAGTGCAAACTAAACTCACATCCAATACAGACCTATGTGACAAAATATCACTGCATAATTGAATAAGTGTATATGTTTGTTTCAATGTATTCTTTAACCATTTGCTAGTTAAATGTTTACACTGGACAGTACAGACATACATCAGTTGCATGACTGTGGGAAAATTGTCAGTTGTTTTCCCTGACCCAACCTAAGTCTTGCTCAAATTGTGTTGAGTTCATGTTCAATTATCCTTTAAAAATAAGAGAAACTGGCACACTGGTAGCATCTTACAGCATGTCTGTAGGATGTCTTATTAGCCTTAATAAAGCCTTAAAGTTATTCACTGCAAATTATATTATTCAGAACTTTTCTGTAACTGCAGTTGAAATAATGGAAACAGTATGTAGTTACGAGTGAGCAATAGAAATCTGGAACCGCCAAAATGTCCTGGCATTTTAAAAGGTTCATCTGAAAATCTGTCAGAAAATCTGAACATTAGAAGTATAATGATCAGTATTGTAGTTATTACAGGTGTAGCAGGCTGCAGTTATATCAGCAGAACAACACTGCAGTTTTAATGAACAAGCTTGCTAAACTGAAATTTCTAATTTATAATGCATATATAGAGGAAATGTTTATAGGGCATTAAACATCCAGCCATCCATTTTCTGCACTGCTTATCCTACAAAGGGTCGTGGAGGAGCCTGGAGCCTCTCCGAAGGGAACTCGGGGCACAAGGCAAGGGACACCCTGGACAGGCTGTGAACCCATTACAGGGCACAATCACACACCCATTCACACACTACGGACAATTTGGAAATGCCAATTAGCCTACAGCACATGTCTTTGGACTGGGGGAGGAAACCGGAGTACCTTGAGTAAACCCCGAAGCACAGGGAGAACATGCAAACTGGGCCATCTATTTATTGTATCCTATTCCCTTATTTCTCAGGTCTGCTCTCTGACAAGTAACATGCACACTAAGACACACACACAGCCACACGCAATTAGTGTAAACCCTTTTTGTGGTTGGTGCAGTCAAAGTTTCAATTATCAATTTGCTGTATTTCTGGATGAAATGTAGATTACACGACGATGGAGAGAAAGCAGACAGGCTGGCCAGAAAAGACAGGTGCAGCAAAGTGTTTAAATATAAACAGGCCTTTAAATTCCAAATCAGCAGCTAGTGATTGTGATGGTGTGCAGAGCAATGATTAGAAAGCAATGCCACAGCCTAACTAATTAAATGAGGCTAAGGATTGAAGCATTCTTTTATATCAGCCTTTATTTACAACTAGTTTGTGCTTGTCTCTACAGAAGCAAAACAGCTTTTATTGTTTTGTCTATCAGAAACTTCACTAAGCTACATAAAGTGCAATGTTGGCTAGCAGGAACGATGGATTTGAAACTACAGTTAACCAAGCTTAATCTTAGCAAGCTGTGCTACTTCTTTGTAACACGTCATTGAACTCCATGACTTCACTCTGTGACACACATAATTCTGTCAGGTATGAAAGTATGTACGCAAGTGCAGGTATACAAAGGTTTATTGATCATAGCAAACACTACAAAGTCCTAACACAAAATCTAAATCAAGGTGCAGGCAAGGGTCAAGCGATCAATAATCAACATGGACTAGGGCAGGCATGAGCAAGTAGAGAAAATCAGAAATGAGATCAGAAACCAACAATGTCAATCAATATACAACAGCTTGGTAACAACTGATATAAACAAACGCAGAGCGTATACTTCACAAAATGTGCTTATGTAGTGTGTAGCTGATTGAGCCCAGGAGTGGGCAATCAATGGTCCGGTGAAAATTGATTGAGTGCACATAATGGCTGTGAATTGTAGTCCTCAGTGGCCATGTTTGTAGGCTGCGAGTTTAATACCAATACCAGCATTTCCATGTGGTGTGTCTTAAATTATTACTTTTGTTAGCATTTTTTAACTTTATTTGACATCCTATACGCAGTTTGTTTGAGTCTAATGACTTTTAATTGTTTAATGACTTAAACGGTCTTGCTTGATGTACCATGACAGAAATGCATGTGATTAAGCTAACAAATTTATATGACATATAAAACTTAAATATTTTTAAGTTTTTCATTTTTGGTGACGTTTTACAAAGTGAGGACGTGGTCAAGTCACTGGAAATTCAGTTATCACTGTCCCAATTTGTAGTGAGTCAGTGTATACGATATACTGATTCATAACCTAGGGAGCTAGGGAGCTGATTGAGACACACCAACAACAAAGGCAAATAGTACATGCCCTCAGTATTAGTGTCCCAATCAACAATTTGGTGGATTCTTCTGAATTTTTGTTAGTGCTAGTAACTTGCACTAACGAGACTTGAAAATGGAGCACAAGTGGTAATAGCTGAAATCTAATGAAAGCTTTCTTAAATAAATTATTGAAATATATAAAAATGATTAGAATGGATTTGATTCACCTTTAGCATATTGTTTGACTGACTGTATGTGAAAATAGGTAATGTAATGGGATAATGTAACTATTAGCAGAATTTTAGAATCCGTTGTGTCATTAGATTAAAAAAAAAACGTGCACACTGCATGTACATCTGTGTGGAAAGATATACCATAGTTCACATTCTAAAAATGACCAATAGGAATAACCCCATTCTGTCTCAACTAGCATGTCAATAATGATTACATCTTAATTTCTGTGGGAAAAGAGGTTTTGTGCTTTTTCTTCAGTACAAAGACACTCCAGGAAGCATTATTTTCAACCATACCAATTTTTTGTGTGATGAGCATGAGTACATTGTGGGGACCTTCCTATCTCTGTGATTTATACACAGATTGCTTATCCCATGGGAGTCTATCATAATCATGACAAACATCTTCAAGCAACATTACATGTATACAGTATGTCCGGAAGTCTTATTTCATCTGAATAGTATGTAGAATTTCATATCATAAATGCTATACATTATTACTGAATACTTTGTTGTTTATTACAATATTTTTCTTATACAACCATGGTGAGCAGAAAAGGATCACAGAATGCACAACCTGTAGACCCTTGAAGGCTGGTTCCGCTCCTGTCTTCCAAGACAGGCTACAGTGGGAAAAGGATCACAGAAACTCGATATGTAAAGACTGGAAAAATATTACCTGGTCATTTGTTGTAGCCTATCCACTTCAAGCTTCAGTGTGTTATGGATTCTGAAATGCTTTTCTTCTCACCACGTTTGTAGTGTTTACATCCTGTGTCATTTGAGTAATCATAGCTTTCTCCTGCATAACTGACAGTCATTATATATGTTGTGTTTTTCGCACCATTCTGTGTAAACTTTATAGAATGTTGTGTATGAAAATCCTAGGAGATCAGGAGTTTCAGAAATACTCCAACCAGCTTGTCTGGCACCAAGAACCATGCCATGGTCAAAACCACTTTTTCTATTCTTATGCTTGATGTGAACTTTAGCTGAAGCTTTAGACCTGTGTCTGCATGATTTTATGTATTGTTCTGCTGCCATGTGATTGGCTAATTGGATAACTGCATGAATGAACAGGTGTACAGGTGTTCCTAGTTGATGTAGTTTCACTAATGCTATTTTGGACAAATGTAGGCGGGCACTTTAAATCTAATTGCTGAGTTTATTTTTGTTCCCAGTCTGCTTCTGTGGCTAGGTTAGATTTAAACATTCATGGTGTTACTGTGATTATGTTTTGAAGCACACATTAGTGTTCACTCAGCTCTGTTTATAAAGCTGAAATTCTTGCATTTTTTCCTTAAAGTATAAGAAAGAAAAAATTAACCAATAAAAGAAAGAAAACAAGCAGTTTATGTGTGTTTGACCGACTGGTTATTGTAATCATTTACCCAGAGTGAACATGGTTTATACAAAAATGACAACAACAACAACAACAACAACACACACACACACACACACACACACACACAGGACAGGGATGCATACTAACAGACAATCCATATGTTGCTGTTACAAAAACAACATAAATTGCTATTTACAGTACATGTCTATACATGTTTTTCCTCATGCTTTTTCTCACCTCCTACATACAGTTATACTCCTTAATGTCTTTTTTTATTGCCAACTCCAACTTTGTCTCACTGATAAGTCTGATATGCGTCGCTGGTTAGATGGGCTATTTGAGAACTGAATATGAGGGAGTGCTAATATGAATGGAATTTTTAAGCTTATTAAACTTGTTAAGGCTGATCTAATTGTCAGCCATAGATTGTCTGTAGCTCAACTGAATGGAAGACCTTGTTCTCATGCTTTCACATGCGAATGCTATATGAAGTATGAATTATGAACCATTTAACCCTGCAGCCGTGCCTTTGACTTGAAATTTCAGTTGCTGGTGAAAGAAAGTGTTTTTTTTTTTTTTTTTTTCCTGGCAGGGTATCTTGAAAATGTGTGTGTTTCAGGTGGGAGCACTTAGCATGGGTCTGCACTGGGAGGAAGGTGTTTGGGGACAAGCTAAAGGGGTAATGCCTAACAAAGCACAACTAAGCCCTGTTGTTCCACATATTTTTATGTGAATGCTCTCTCTTTCTCTCTGAGCACTGAGTTGAACGTATGTACTGTGTCCATGAGCAGTGTTGGGTAAGTTACTCAAAAAAATAATCCACTACAGATTACTAATTACAACTTTAAAATTGTCATTTGATTACTGATTACTGCATGTAAAAAGTAATCAGATTACTAATTACTTTACTTTCACGTTACTTTCAAAACCTTCAAAAATACACTACAAAGTGAAACTCATAGTTCTTTCAGTAATTTTAGCATGTGTCAATGTATGACATGGTCAGAAAAAGTTGGGTGCTGTCACTGTATGTAGCACTACCAGACTGATAAAATATAACATTTTTATAACTAGGCTAGTTTGGTGTCGTTTGCCAAGGGAGACACAACTAAGTTATCATGCAAAGTACATTATATTTCCTTATGCTCTGCTCATATCATGTTTATATAAACTGGACTCATATAGACATTTACACACCTAGTTTTCCTGCTCAGCATGAGAGGATGTTACTGTTTCAGTTTCAACCCCTTTACTGGATTAAAAATCTGCGTATATCCATTTTCCCTCACACTGACTGTGAGCTAGCGTTTAGTAGAATTGAGAGCTGTCAGCCAGTAAGACACGAGTGTTTCCACGTATTTTCCTGTAAACCCTGTCTGGTCTTGCCGTAATATAAAATTACTGGCAGTCTTCTTTTACTGACGTTTAGTTACATAGTGACAAACCACTCCAAGTGGAAAATGTTAGTTTTCTAATGAAAGAAATTAATATTTTGTTTCTTTGTAATTAATATAACACACACACACACACAATGCAAAACAGAAGCTTTTATTTGTAGAACTTGCTCAATAAGTCCACCATTTTTTCTTAATACACAAATTCATGTACAGTGCATCTGGAAAGTATTCACAGTGCTTCACTTTTTCCACATTTTGTTATGTTACAGCCTTATTCCAAAATGGATTAAATTAATTATTTTCCTCAAAATTCTACAAACAATACCCCATAATGTCAACGTGAAAGAAGTTTGTTTGAATCTTTGCAAATTTATTAAAAATAAAAAACAAAAAAAGCACATAAGTATTCACAGCCTTTGCCATGACACTCAAAATTGAGCTCAGGTGCATCCTGTTTCCACTGATGGTCCTTGAGATGTTTCTACAACTTGATTGGAGTCCACCTGTGGTAAAGTCAGTTGATTGGACATGATTTGGAAAGGCACACACCTGTCTATATAAGGTCCCACAGTTAACAATCTATGTCAGAGCACAAACCAAGCCATGAAGTCCAAGGAATTGTCTGTAGACCTCAGAGACAGGATTGTATCGAGGCACAGATCTGGGGAAGGGTACAGAAACATTTCTGCAGCATTGAACATCCCAATGAGCACAGTGGCCTCCATCATCTGTAAATGGAAGAAGTTTGGAACCACCAGGACTGTTCCTAGAGCTGGCCGCCCGGCAAAACTGAGCGATCGGGGGAGAAGGGCCTTAGGGAGGTGACCAAAAACCCAATGGTCACTCTGACAGAGCTCCATCGTGTCTCTGTGGAGAGAGAAGAACCTTCCAGAAGAACAGCCATCTGTGCAGCACTCCACCAATCAGGCCTGTATGGTAGAGTGACCAGATGGAAGCCACTCCTCAGTAAAAGGCACAAGACAGCCCACCTGGAGTTTTCCAAAAGGCACCTGAAGGACTCTCAGACCAAGACCAACACAAAGATTGAGCTCTTTGGCCTGAATGGCAAACATCATGTCCAGAGGAAACCAGGCACCAGTCATCACCTAGCCAATACCATCCCTACTTTGAAGCATGGTAGTGGCAGCATCATGCTGTGGGGATGTTTTTCAGCGGCAGGAACTGGGAGACTAATCAGGATCGAGGGAAAGATGAATGCAGCAATGTACAGAGACATCCTTGATGAAAACCTGCTCCAGAGCACTCTGGACCTCAGACTGGGGCAAAGGTTCATCTTCCAACAGGACAACGACCCTAAGCACACAGCCAAGATAACAAAGGAGTGGCTACAGGACAACTCTGTGAGTTGAGTGGCCCAGCAAGAGCCCAGACTTGAACCCGATTGAACATCTCTGGAGAGATCTGAAAATAGCTGTGCACCGATGCTCCCCATCCAACCTGATGGAGCTTGAGAGGTCCTGCAAAGAAGAATGGGAGAAACTGCCCAAAAATAGGTGTGCCAAGCTTGTAGCACCATACTCAAAAAGACTTGAGGCTGTAATTGGTGCCAAAGGTGCTTCAACAAAGTATTAAGCAAAGGCTGTGAATACTTATGTACATGTGCTTTTTTGTTTTTTATTTTTAATAAATTTGCAAAGATTTCAAACAAACATCTTTCACACTGACATTATGTGGTATTGTTGGTAGAATTTTGAGGAAAATAATAAATTTAATCCATTTTGGAATAAAGCTGTACCATAACAAAATGTGGAAAAAGTGCAGCGCTGTGAATACTTTCCGGATGTACTGTATCTATCTATAATATATATATATATATATATATATATATATATATATATATATATATATATATATATATATATACACACAATGATATTTGTGTAATATGAATAATTGCTAAGCAATGAGTAAAACATCTTTAATTCAATCATTCAGTGTCCTGTAGGTCAAAGTTTCAGTGAAATACCCAGAGGAAGTGTACATTGAAACAAGGAGAACATCCAATACTCCACAAAAACTCAGCTCAAACCTGGACATTGGAGCTGTAAGGTACTAACACTACCTGCTGAGCCAAAATACAACACCACCTAAAAGTCTTAGCTTATTATCAAGTTACTGGCCTTAAACAATGTTGTTCATTATATGTTACAAATTATTTAGCAGTTACAGTGAACCTCTACATTTATATTCTATCTTGCAACAGGCATTTTACATTTTATTAGCGATTTCATAATAGTAACTATAAAATCTGCTTCCTTCCCTAAGTGTTTTAATTTGATTTCATTTAATTTAATTTGTAATTCTTTATTAGAAAGCTTTGTTTTTTTCTATGTCCTATCACATACTGGCAACCAAGGAGACAGAGTCTACAAAATTGGAGAGTTTTCAATCAGCAGCAAGTCAGACGATCCCACTGGCAGCTATTACACATTGTGATTTTCTTTAAAGAATGCTGACATAGTTAAGACTTGGAGGAGGGAATTAGATGACATTAATTAAAGTGAATGAAATGGGCTCGGCACAGTGCTGGAGGAGAGGTGCCAGCAATGGCAGTGTCATTTACATGATGTGAGGAATTGAGCATTTGTGTGAGAAGCTGGCTGAAAGGTTAAGGTCCTGATCCTCTTCTCAGCTATGAGCCCACTCTGCAGCACTGCAGTCACAGAATTGTTTCTGTGGGAATTAGATAATGGATTAAGCCCAGCAAGGGGCCAAGAGGGAATTTCACTGAGAGATAAATGAGGTGACATGGAGTTCAGAGTGGGAGTAAAAATATTTTCAGATTCTGCATGCAGCGTAGATGTGTGTGTGTGTGTGTGTGTGTGTGTGTGTGTGTGTGTGTGCGCGCGCACATGTGGCCATGCATATGTTGCATATCTGATTTGATAAGATTGTTCTTTGTCTCCAGCCTCAAAGGAAAATAAAAACTTTCTGGATTTTGCCTGCTCTATGAGGCTGCTAATAATAAATAAGTTAAATGATTTTGCCTAAGCTGTTATTTCCTTTTATTTCCATTTGATGCAGCTCTGAAATTGCCAAATTCATGTGCCACAGATCACATTATCATTTCTCATCAAGACAGAGGCGCACGGAAAAACCTCTTACAGGGCACATTTTCCAGGGCTCACCTCACCATATATGCAGGCCAGACCTTAGAGAAGAAGCTCAGCACATTTATGGGATATTACTAAAATGTTTTTTCAAATAAGCCCAGCTCTTCCCCACTAACGCTGTAACAACATTTGCTTCATAGTCAGCAGAGTGGACTCTTAAATGTTTTAGCTTTAAATACTTATAGCTCCATAAATAGGGATGAGAAGCACTTCACTTGTATGCTCATAGCAAAGATTTTCGTTTACCTCAGTCAAAATGTATTCATGTAACATACCTTCATCTGTAGAAATGGTGTTGGCCCCACCCTGTAAAGAGACTTTTTCCAACTCTTTAATAGAAGAAGCTCTTAATCATGCTGATTTAGAAGAACTCATAGTGATAAGATTTTTTATATATGATATCAATTAAACTCATAAAATGTTTGAATTGTTATGGAAATAGAGACAATGTGAGACCTTGGTTAAGCTCTGACTGGCAAACTTTCATTTGTTGAAAATCAGTGAGTACTATGGTCAGATTGCAGATTCACCAGAAAATATATCAAATACATTCATTCCCTTCAACATCTACAAAATTGTTTTCCTGTATTCCTGCCAGCATCTGAACCATTACACAACATAGAATGGTCTGGCGGAAGGATGCAATTTATGTAAAATAACTGTGTGACCTTTGTAGAGGATTTAGCTTTTGTTTATAGCCTCATTCGTTGTGTTCATTCACATTATTTTTTATTTTACCTTAACATCCTCTGAGACAATGTTTCTTGGTTTGCAAAGGTTTCATCAGGTCCATTTTTTCCCCCATCACATCAGGTCCATAAGCTCTGAAAGAGCCTGGGGAGGCAACTATTTTAAACAGACTCTGGAATAATAGTGTGTCTTTTGTAAGAAATAAAATGCAACTGGTCATAATGTAAATTCCTGTTATAATTTACATTATAGCAGTTAAATTATAAACAGCCTTCCCCTCACCACCCTCAGTTTTTTCTCTTTCTTGAAGACAATAATAAAAAATAAAAAATAAAACATTCAGCTTTTTATATTACCAAGAAAACAGAAAACGCAAAGTCCTCTGTCCTGAAGACATTCCCATAGTTGAATACCTATAAACAGTTACTAAGCTGACACCTGAGATATAATTCCAAAAATGTTAAATAAATGTTTCCTTAGAGAAAAGTTCACCATAACAATAATTAAACAATTTCTTTGTTGAATAACAACACATTTTTAAAATCCATGTATTAGATTATGTGGCATGTTTGCCATACACGCCATTGTGAATGATCTGTTACTATAGAAACGATAACACATAAACCTGTGGTTTGCCTTGCAGCCAGTGCTACTGTCAGAGCTGCTGTTATAAATCAAAACCTTCAAATTATTATTTGCTTAGTCACTAATAACAACATGATCACAGAATGTAGCTCTGGTTAAAGGCTATGGTTTTAGTGCTGACTAATGAGTCCTGCTATTGTACTGGTGATCCCAAGTTGCTCCAGGGAGACTGTAGGCTGCTTTGAAAAAAAAAAGCAGCTAAATGACTGTAAATAATAGGAGCCAGAGGTGGTGGGATATAAATGTCGGATGTGTTTATTGAGTCATTGAGGTCAGACCACGGGCAGACAGGGTCAATGTAGGTATATTCATAATTGTGGTACTTAACACAGGAACACCCAGACCTAACCTAACCCGAGAACAAGGAAAATACTAGAAGCATGATGTATAACAGCAGTACAAAAAACACATTCAAGACAGGAGCTGCATTTTTAATAGTGTACTATGCACTACATACAGTATTGTGCAAAACTAGGCACCCTATTTTTATGAGTACAAACTTTGTTATAGACATGTATTTTATGACTTCTACATTATCAAGTTAGTACAAAAACATTTTAGATTTCCAAACATTAGTTTTCTAGCACAAAATTAAATGTTACAGAAAAATAGTTGTGATGTCAGTAAAGAAAGCAGCATGTTACACAAGAGACCACTTTTCAGACAAAAAATATAATGAAGGCTGCTGGGTTCTGCATGAAAAATAAGAAGCAGTGTGACAGTCTCGAGAAGAACTGTCTCTGGTTCTACAAGATACTCAGTAAAATATACTGGCTAATTTCTTTATAAAACTGTACAAATTGTACCCGAGACTTTTTTAAAGAGTCATCACAGCAAATATTGACTTTGTTTAATTTATTACAGTCTACTGCTCTTTACAGTATTTAAAAAAAAAAAAAAAAGCAACATCTCAAATAAAACACTAAAATGTAAATGGAAAGGTCAAACTACAACATGAGACCTCATGTCATGGAACCACCTCAAAACAGCCTACGTACACAACAACAACCACAGATTACAATGTCCATTCTAATCCTTTTCCTCCACTATGTCTATAGTGTGTTGTTTAATGATGTACTCTCTTGGTTTGTTGGTAATTTAGCAAATTTGAAGCCATATTCTTGATGACTATATTCATACTTTACCTGGAGTAAGCTCAACCACAAGGAGGATGTGGAGTAGGAGGCTTAATAAAAATGGATTGATTATTTTTTTCTGCCTTTTCTAAATTTAATTTTCATTGGGATAATTCCAGTTACAGTACAATAAAATGCCTTAAAATATAATAATATAATATAGTATAATATATACTATATAATATTATATTATATATAATATAATAATATAATATAGACTTTATTTGAAGCATATTATACAACTCCAATTCCAAAGAAGTTGGGACAGTATGGAAAATGCAAAAAAAAGTGTCATGTAATGTAGACTGAGACGGAAGCTATTGCAGGTATGGCAGTTTAATAAAATAACAAGTCCAAAGGATCAGGCAGAAACCAAGGTACATAGGCAGGCAAGGGTAAATCAATCAGACAAACAGGCGTAAACTAGGCAAGGCAGAGAATCGAGGTCAACAGAGTAAACAAAGTCAAAAATCAGAATAAACACAATATAAAACACAATATAAGGCTTGGACTAATGACAGAGACTAAGCAACTGCGCGTAATACTTCACAAAATCATAGTGTTCAAAAAGTCTCTTATATAGCGGAGTGAGTGAGTGTGAGATTGGCAACAGGTGTGTGATTAGAATTCCGGAGAAGGTGAACGTGTGCGGGAAGTGTAGTCCTCTTCGGCCATGTTTGTGCTTGGTGGTGCATCCTGGGAAATGAAGTTGCTGGTTTGCTGTGATATGACACAAAGAGTCATTTGAAAATTCAACTCACTCTGTACTATATTGAAAACGCATTATTAACAAATTATTTGATGTTTTATTTTGTGAATTTTATTTATTTTTTCAAATAAACACTTATTTAAAATCTGTAACACACTCCAAAAAAGTTGGGACAGTCGACAGTTTACATCACCATTTCCTTTAATAACACTTATTAAGTGTTTGGACACTGAAGACACCATTTGGTTAAATTTAGCAAGTGGAATTTTCACCCATTCATCCATTATGCATTTCTTCAGCTGTGCAACTGTACATGGCCTTCGTTGCCTTACTTTGCACTTCATAATGTACCATACATTCTTAATCGGAGACAGGGAAGGACTACAGGCAGGCCATGCTAACACCTGCACACTCTGCTTACGCAACCATGCGCTTATAATTTGGGCAGAATGTAGTTTGGCGTTGTCCTGCTCTGGATGACAGCATTTGTTGCTCCAAAATGTATACATATCTTTCTGCATTAATGCTGCCCTCACAGATGTGCAAGTTACCCATGTCATGGGCACTGACACACACCCATACCATGACAGATGCTGGTTTTGGACCTGATGCTGATAACATCTTGGATGGTCCTTTTCCTCTTTGGCCTGGAGAACACGACAGCTGTTTTGTCCAAAAACTATTTGAAATGTTGACTCATCAGTCCATAAAACACGATTCCACTGTGCTATTGTCCATCTCAGATGAGACCGAGCCCAGAGAAGTCGGCAGCGCTTCTGGACATTGTTGATGTATGGCTTCTGCTTTGCATAGTAAAGCCTTAACTTGCATCTGTGGATGCAGCGGCAAATGGTATTGACTGACAAAGGTTTACCAAAGTATTCCCGAGCCCATGTCCGGATATCCATTACAGACTCATGACAGTTTTTCAGACAGTGACGTCTGAGGGATCGGAGATCACATGCATTCAGAAGTGGTTTTCAGCCTTGCCCTTTACGCACAAAGATTTGACTGGATTCCTTGAATCTTTTAATTATATTGTGCACTGTAGAAGGTGAAATGCCAAAAAATCCAACCAATTTGTCTTTGTGGAATGCTCTCAAAGTGTTGTATTATTCACTGATGCATCTGTTGGCAGATTGGCGAGACCTCGACCCATCCTTGGAGGCTCCTTATATACTATGATTAGACGATTGCCTCACCAGCTTTACATTACCTTCTTATTTCAACTAGGCACATCACTATTATTCCTAAATTGCCCCTGTCCCACCTTTTTTGGAATGTGTTGCATGCATCAATTTCAAAATAAACGTTTACCTTCAAAAACGATGCAGTCTATTAGATAAAACAACAAATACCTTATCTTTATATGTTTTCTGTTTAAATACAAGTCAAAGTACATTTACAAATCACTCCTTTTTGTTTTTATTAGCATTTTCCATAGTGTCCCAACTTTTTTGTATTAGGGTTGTAAATTAATTTTTTTAATTTAACATAACCTTTCATATTTACTGCTTCCTCCATCACATTGTTGTAGAGATTCCCAGTGAATGCTCATTTTGGCTGGATAGGAGATTCTAGAAGCAGATATTTTGGGTTCTGTGAGCTTATCTAATTTCTTTGTATTCCATGAGTTTCCCCTTTACTTCAGATGAGCAATAATTTGTGTTTGTGATACTATTGTCTTCATACGTGAGATTTTGAGTTTTAGTTCTCACTGCTTTCAATATAAGCTAATTTATGGTAAATTCATGAAAATTCACCACTGTTGACCTTGTTGGAGAGTCATCTTGTGGCCTTGGTAACAGGAAATTGCATGTTGAAATCACAGCTCCAGATCAACATCCTTTCTTGAGAGGTAGGTTGGTTTTCAGAAATCTTTCTACAAATGTGATCATAGATGACCCTTCTTGACCCATATAAATTAGAACATTCCTTTGACCTGATCTTCCTTTATGGCCTGTGAGTCCTGAAGTTCAGTATTCTGTTTCCAGCTCTCTGATGCACTTTTTGTTACTGTTATGCTAGTTCCCTGGTGCCCTATATCCATCATGGCATCTTGATTTATGCCACTTTAAATGCTCTTTCCATCAAATCTATCCTCAATTCTGCTTTTAAAATTCTGCAGCTCTTTGCTGAGCATTGCTTGTGAAGTTATGTTTACCTTCCTGAGGTATCAAAGCTGCCATCTTCAGTTTGTTCTTGTTGCTTCTTTTTGCACCTTAATTTTGGTAAATTTTTTCCTGTTTATGCCCTCACTCATCTCTCTTTTCAAAATTACCAATGACCCGAGACACTTGCCTTGCAAAGATACATAATAAATGGAGTAAATGTGAGACAAAATAAAAAATTGATCCATTGTATATGACAGGTGCACAGTCTGTTTTTAGCTCTTGGTAAATGGTGCACTTATATAGCGCTTTTATCCAAAGCGCTTTACACTGTGTCTCATTCACCCATTCACACACACACACACACACACACACACACACACACACACACACACACACACCAGTGGTAGCAGAGCTGCCATGCAAGGCGGTAACTTGCCATCGGGAGCAACTTGGGGTTCAGTGTCTTGCCCAAGGACACTTCGGCATGCGGAGTCATGTGGGCCAGGAATCGAACTGCCAACCCTACGATTAGTGGACAATCCGCTCTACCACCTGAACCACAGCCGCCCCTTGAAAATATACTTGAGGAAGGGGCCCAGATCTTGTCAAGTTTTTGGGACACACCAGTTTTAAAAAATCTCAACGTTTCATGCATGAGGGAGGCAGTCATCTCAGCCAGCCATTTTTGAAAGCTAGGTGGTGAAACTGACTACCATACCATCAAGATAACCCTCTTAGCCACCACAAGGCTTGGAAATGGGGGGGACATGGGAGGACTGAGTGAATTTCAAAGGGGGGCGGTGTTCCAGTTCAAACTGGGTAAAAAGAATTTAGGGAAATGAAGAGGGTTTCTTTTATCCTCTCAAAAGCCTACGAAAGCAAGTTCCACACATAAATGCAAGTTCTGCACATAAGCGTTGTGGGGATATTCTGTGTGTGGTTTTGTAATGTTGACTTTCCTGATTGGCCATAATACCTTCATACTGCAGCTAATGGAAACACTTCACTATCAGCGCACATCCTCACAGGACTGATCAGACCACCTCAGGTAAGTTAACAGACTCTTAATGGAACCAATAATCTTAACAGAAACAGCTACTTCCATGTTTAATCTATTTTGAACACCCTTATTCATCTTTATTTTCACTATCATAGCTTGCTGAGTATTATATCCACAGTTATGTTAGTGTACATATTTATTAAAAATAGAAACTTAGTCACTAGTTACATGGGGAGATACCGTATGCAATGTTTGTAAAGTGTTTTAGCTGTCGTTTATGCAGATTCTCAAGCGCTTATGGTCTTTTACTGTACCACTTTCATTTTTTTTATTGCAGTGACTCTGAAAGCTGTCACTCTTATTTTTATTGACAGTCAAAAAAGGCAAAAAAGAGAGAGAAGAGTTGGAAGGGCAGTGAGACAGTCAGTTGAGCAGGATGAAAAAAAACTATATTAAATTACTTTGGACCACATGGTAAAAAAGCTAGGAGTGAGAGAGAGGGTCGTGATATGGACTGTGTTTGTTTTGTGATACACATAATTCATGATCTGACCTTTCATGTGCCTGTCTTGATACTCAAGAAAGCATATTGTTTGGAGGAGACATGAAATGAGTGTAATGTTAATATATATTATAGGGGTATATATTTATATTTATATTTACATTATATTTATACTCCGGTAATCTGAAAGTCCCCTTTCCCTTCACACCCAGCCTCCCCAACTAGACTCCCCCATAGTATCTCAGCCATTTCCACCAGTGACCACCACCATACCAAACATAAGTGACGACTGTTGTGAATATGGCAGAGCTAATGTAGGGTCAGAGCATCCGAACGAGCTAATTCCAAATCTGGGCTAATATCCTTTTCAAAAATGTGTGAGTACCAGAGGAATATGTTCTTCCAAAACCCTGATACGTCAGAGCAGGTGTGGTCTTACTGAGCTCTTACATTGACCTCATAGAGGGGATACTGAAGGATAAATTTTGTTAAGTTTTAATTTCAGATAATGTAACCTATGTATCACTGTAAACTATATATGTTGTATTCTAGCCTTAATAGAACAGGTATGAATTTGTTTCAGTCCCTCTTCCCAAATGTCTTTCAAAATATTGATGCCCCCACCTATCTCTTGAATATATTTAACTTATCCCTATGTAGTACTTTAAATTTTTTCTGGGATTTACTCTAATCAAACAATAGCTGTTGGTCTATGTGACCATCTTTACTACTAGACTACTGGTACTCCCAGTTTTTGTTTAGCAAACTATTTATAGAAAGGACTCACAAAATTTAGAAGTGTTTGACACATCATCTATGATAGGACATAATAAAGTTTCTATCGATCTTTCTATTGATTATATCATTCAAGACAGCAGTGTTGGTGTGTCTTTCCACTCTCCCACAAACCTGTGTTGGATCACTGAACAGTGATGGCAGGGTCATGGAGCGGTCACATCCCCCAACAACACAAGACTTAACCATGGAGCTGTAATTATGACCTAAATAAATCTGATAAAACTAAAAGGTTTACTAACATTCTGGATAGACTTTGACTAGAGGGAAAGATATTATACTAAATGGCTGACATTAACTAGTTACACTGTGATTACATTAACACTCTAGCTAACAAATGGACAATATGTTTTACACTGATCAACTACCACTATATAAATGAGGAGATAAAATGTTCTAAGTGTTAGATGAGCAGCTTTGTCTTCACAAACAAGCATAATGAGCAGCTAAGTAAAGCAAAGTGTGTTTATACTCAGTGCTCAGAGGCGTTGCTGTACTTTTGGCTCAGAGATGAGGCATGCAGCTGTCTTCACATTTGGGGGTGTCAGCAGTTGAAAGGTCACAGTTCACCAATACATAATACAGCAGCATAATCCCCTATTCTTAGTGTGGACTGACAAGTTCGAATTTACCTTTTTTTCCCATGTGTTTTTTGTTTGTTTGTTTGTTTTGTTTTGTTTTTAATAACCCACGGGGTAAGATATTATTCTAGATTAGAGATTATAGTTATATTCTACACAAATAGCTAGTTCTCTACAGTATGTTCAAAACTAAATGCTTAGTATATACCCAGTATGCGACAGAACGATTCTGGGTTGACATGACTTTGTTTACTTTGCCATGTGTGTTTTGATTTGGTTTCTGTTCTGTCTCCACCCCTGTTTTGTGAGTAGTTGTTTCCCTTATGTGTCATCATTGTCCACAGCTGTTTCTGTTTCCCCTTTGATTAGTTTGTCTATTTATACGCTTGTGTTTCTGTATTACATCGTGAAGTATTCTTGCTGTACTGAGACTTTTTTTTCTTTTTTTTTTTTTAAACCCTCTGTGTGTACTGGTCCTGTTATTTGACTTCTCACCTGATTTTGATCTACGTGTTTTGTGTCACCTAAGCTATACTGTTTGCTATATTATACTATACTATATCTATACTATATTACCTGTGCTACACCTGTTTTTGGACCCTGATATTCCCATTCATTTTGGATTTGTCTGCCTGTCTCATTAAAAGATTTTACTGCACTTGCATCTGTCTACACTCACCTCCATTTCATGACACAGCGTAACTATTTAGGTAATACTGTGGCTAGTTAGGCAGTGGTAATCTTAGCTTGCTGACAAGTCAAACTGAACATAATTCTGTCTAAATATTTTTTATGACTTAACTGTCATACATTACTTGTTGAACTAACTCTACATTTTGGGTTGCCATAACCTTTAACCTAAGGCTATACTTAATATGGGTCCTGAAACAATGTCCTTGGTAATCCTCCTATACTTCTCTCATGATGATGTACATTAGAAGCATATTTTACCTTCATATGTACTCTATAGTTCCTGAACACACTCCATAACTTCATGGTTGGACCATCCAGTTTTAGAATAATTACCTCAAGTGCTACGGTGGATAAAAAAAACAACAACCAATCACTTGAAATTCAAGCCTCAATATTGTTTTAATTAATGACAATGGTATTGGACAAGTGGAAGTGGCATTGGCTCAAATGAAACTAATTAAGGGCTATCCTTGAGAGTCACATTTCTCTGGTCATTTCTCATTTTTACTACACTAAAGAGCAGTGTCTTTTAATCATTTTGTCATGATCACAAGAGTCTGTCCTACATATTTGCATTTGTTCTTTTGAGACACATGTTGGAGATACAGTATGTTAGATTAGTCTAGTGTTTGCTTCTTTCCTAAAGCTTATTTATAATAAAACTATTGGCTCAGTGGTTTCATTATGACCTTGTGTGCACACTGGAGTGGGGGTCAATTATCAGGCTTATTACTTAACACTTGACAACTTACTAAATTCTGACATCAAGTGGAGGTTCACATTATTCTCTTAATTAGACAATCAACAAGCAGAAAGTATGTGTCAGGGCCTGAGTGTACATAATGAATGAGATTATAATGGACATCTAGCACATAAGAACAGCCTCTCTCTTAGCCCTCACTTCTTTAAATGTCATGTGCAAATGCTTTTCAGGACAACTTAAAAATCCATTTCCCACTTCACTTCTCAATTCAAAAGCCATTTGTCTTGCTGGTATTTCTGCGGTTTGTGTATTGATCTGCTGCTTGCTGCTCATACGCTATGGCCGAGCTGAAAGGAACCTTCAGAGCAGAGTGGGCTGGTAATGGAGTCATTGCTGCCTTGTTATCCTCTACTTCTTCCACCATGGAGAAGGAAGTGCCCCAGATCACTTCCTGAACTTCGTATCATCTTTCTATTGGGTTGATTACATAGAGCATGGATAGAATGGAAATGGTATCAGTTTTGGGTTACTCCATGTTTATATATTCTATAGATCTTGGAACCTGATGAAAATATAAATATCACATATTTGAATTGTATACATGTCACATTAACTAACATTCTTTTTTCTGTGGTGCATTTTAAAAAATACCTTTTCTGGCATTTTTTAAATAACTTCAACTCAAGTAAATTTTATTTGTGTAGTGCTTTTAACAATGGACATTGCCATTGTTATCATGTTTCTACATTTTTTTAAATACTGTAAAGAGCAGTAAACAATAGTAAATGCAACAAAATAAATATTTGGTGTGACAAAAATATCAAAATAAAAATAGAAGTCTCTGGTACAATTAGTGCAGTTTTATAAGGAAATGAGCTGTAAGTTTTATTGAGCATCTTGCAGCACCAGCCACAGTTCTTCTGGAGACGTTGACTGTCACACTTGCTTCTAATTTTTGCAGCAAAACCCAACAGCCTTCATTGTGTTTTTTTGTCTGAAAAGTGATCTCTTATGTAATATGCTGCTTTCTTTAATGATATACAGACATGTTTCTGTAACATTTAATAGTGTTTGGGAATCTAAAATGTTTTTTTGTACTGACTCGATAATGTAGAAGTCATAAAATAAACATCTATAACAAAGTTTGTACAAATAAAAATAGGGTGCCTAAAATTTGTGCACAGTTCTGTATATATATATATATATATATATATATATATATATATATATATATATATATATATATATATATATATATATACATAAGTGAATGTTAATGTAAATCAAATGTTACAAAATGTGTGCAATGTAAAAGTGTAAACGTAGAACAATCAATGCAAATTTTAAGGGAGATCAACATCACATTATAGCACAAAATGTGACTTCTGGTGCTCTGGTTTTGTTCTGGTGCTCTCGCAGCTTGTTTCTCCGTACTTGGCCGGGACATTTTTTTTTTTTTTTTTTGCAAAGCCTACACACAACAGTGTTCTGATGTTGGTCTGGCCACAACTGCAGTACTGTAGTATATATCTATATCTATCTATCTATCTATCTATCTATCTATCTATCTATATATATATATATATATATATATATATATATATATATATATATATATATACACACACACACACACACATATGCACATTTATAAATTTAGCCCTTACAAGCAAGCCAGAGGTGATGGTGGAAAGGAAAAACCTCCTGAGGCGACATGATGAAGAAATCTTGAGAGGAATCATCCTATGGAATCATCCTAGGAATCAACTATGGGCTTATAAGCAACTAAGGAATATGAGCATCAGAGTTATTTCTGAATTCATTACAGTTTTAACTTAAAGTCTGTTTGTATTAAAATGAAGTTATTAACTGTTTAATGATGGAGACTTGAGTGTAAAACAGTTTAGCAGTTATTTATGCATGTTGGTAGGGGTAGGATTTGCCTTAACATATATTTTGAAATTAGAGATTATACTTATGTTCTTCACAAATAGTAAGTTTTCTACACTGATATTCCTATGTGATGTTCCAAGTTACAGGATTTTTTTTATTTTATTTATTACCTATTAGGTAATAATATTCTAGCTATTTAGGCTATGGCAACCTTAGTTTGCTGACAATCATTAGCTAGCTATCAGACATGTATTAAATGTAAATGTATTAAATACACCAAAGGGGAAAAAAAGTATGTAACATCTATATAATTCAAATATATAAAATTCATATTCAAATACCTTTGTCAAGCTCCAGAATCCATATTATGCCTTCATTTTTATAATTCCAGAACATGTTCATCCTTTGCAATGTATAAAATGAGCCTGCTGAGTCAGACTAGAAACTCAGCATAAGCCTGAAGAACCTGATCCTGTGGTCTTTAGTTCTTTCTCAGTGTATGGAAACATACAAACCACACATTAGCCTTGCATAACACAGACACCACTCATATTAATAAGAATATGAAACTGTGGAAAACCTCAATGCATCAGGCCAGCGGTGTCCACTGAGTAGGAAACACATGAGTAGCCCCATGATCCACTAACTCTCCTCTATTATGAGAGTAGGTGTCTGAGTGATGGCCAATCGGCGTGGGATAGGCGTGATCAGAAACCAGTTGGGACATCTGACAGGTGCCATGGGCAGAAGGATCGATATCAACTAGGTGCAGCTAACAAGCAGATATATATATATATAGCTCCCAGACAACTGTCAGAGCGAGCTGTGTGGGCTAACACCTGCCGAGAAAAACAATGGCTCCCTCACTGCCATCTTTTCCACCCTCGCTAAGAGAGAAGAGAACAGGGATAGACCCATCAGGGGTGTGGCACTCTGTCACAATGAGAGAATAGAGAGCGGCACTTTAATTTCAGCACAGCTGTCTCATGGCCTTTGTGATAATTTAATTACTTCCATTTAAATATCTCTGGTCTCACTTCAAATGAAGGTAAGTTGGACGGCTTTTATATGGTAGTACATAATGTAAAATGTAGACATCAAGGCACTATGAAACTTGTGTGAAGTTAACTACTATAACTCAGTTGTAACCATTCCAAGTCTCAGCGGATCCCCTGGTCCAAAAGATCCGACAGCGCATAAAGAACACGATAATTAGCTAATGGTTTGAATCAAGTTGGGAAACGAGGCTCACACCACCCACCTCAGCCTGTCAGGATTTTTAGCTAGAGGAAATGAAATGTCTTTTCGTAATATTATCTTTAAATATCCTGCACAATGTCAATTTTTCCGAATTGAAGTTTACTGTATATTTTCAAACTGGACTTTGTTTTCTTATTGCTATAGTGGATATCATGTGTTCCCATGGTTACAACATAACATATTGCATACTGACTGATTTTTTCTTTTCTTTTCTTTTTTTTTTTGGACCACAATATACGTACATGAATTTAATACAGGAATAAAAATTACTTGACACCTCACATCTCTAGGGTTCCCTCCATGGTTTAATTCTTGGGTCTGAGTGGAGCTTTGCATGTGCAGGTTTCCTCTCCTGTTTCCTTCCACTGGGTGTTTCAGTGTTTCCAGGTTAACATCCAGATCCACCACAGATCTGACCAGGATAAAATAACTCACTTTCAGTTACATACAGTAGTTACTGTTGATGAAGGAATAAAAAACCAACAACCTTACATCATATTTGAATGCTCATGTTTTTCATTGTGTATACAGACAGGCAGCAGAGATATAATTTTTGTCAGGTTAGCAAAACAATTAGCATTTTCCTAGTAATCTCTTCATGGACCACCATGCACAACGCCACAGGAGTCTTTCTACTTTCCTTCAATAAATAAGATTTTTGCATAATTATTTTGCATTAAACGCTAGGCTAGATTTGATTATAATATGGATATTTCTCATAATATTTTAATCAGCATGGATGTTTAGGAGGCACAATCAAGATTTGCATGATTTACAATCATTTTAATATGGCTGACGAGAGTGACTTGCTGCTTTTTCGGGGGAAAAAATACCCACATTTAAGACATTTATGCAGTAATTCAGAATGCTTGTGTATGTGTGTGTGTGTGTGTGTGTGTGTGTGTGTGAGTGTGATATTCAAGAAAATAAGCATATTACTTGGTGCATGTCCAGCACCAGCACCTGTAATGCCAGAGGCAGTGTTGTTTAACCACTGTGTGACTCACAGGAGAAACTGGTAGGTGGGGTGTGTCAGCTGTGTGATTGGAAAAGTGTCACAGGATAGGGGTTCCACATCCAGACATCTGGAACCATCTTACTGATGTCCTGGTGAAATCTTGTGCCTAATATTTTGGGGGGAAAAAATATTAATCTGTTTCAAACTCACTTGATTAATAAAAGTGCACCGAAATAATATAGGAGTGTAGGGGCTTATTTAAAGCTTGTTTTAGTTGCAATATCATGTTTAGATCTGTTTAAAACACTATGGGAAACTCTTTAACCATACCACTGCTGAGAGGTCCGATATTTAATTATTAATGACAGCTTTTTTTGCCTGTACAGTAAGATGAATCTAAACACAAAGTGGGTAGAAAAGTGTTAGCTGGACATAGTGTGTTTTTATTAAAGGGAGAACATAAAACTTTGCACAAAGAGTAACTGAATACAGAAATGAACCAGCAGCCTGGGTGCTTGCTCTCTCTCTCTCTCACTCACTCACTCTCTCTCTCTCTCTCTCTCTCTCTCTCTCTCTCTCTCTCTCTATCTATATCTGTCTATTTCTTTCTTTCTTTATTTATACATTCTTTATGTCAGGAAAAGTGGAATTGATTTGCCCCAAAACCATCTCTCACAGGGTAATAGGATGATGCCCATTGTAGGTTTTCGATGACCTTAATAAAATACGGCAGGAGCTCTTTTCACTAAATAAGCATGGCTTTAATTATATGTGACAGAAATGGATTTCCTGTCACTCGGTTGGTTTATAGTGAGAACCTGGGGATTGTCACCAACTTTCCCTTTCATTGCAGTGTGTTTTCTCATAAAGCCCTCTGTGTCTCCATGGGTGATGAATGCAAAAACAGTAGAGCAGATCGATATTCTTTACTTATTACTACAATAAGGAGTGTAAGTGTTTGCTTATTCAGTCCTACAGACCATCTGAGAGATCAGGGAGAAGGAAAGCTGGTAACGAGTTAGATATGTCATTACAGTGTTGCATAGTCAAATGTTAAAATGTTTTAAAACATCTTTGTAACTACATACTATATTAATTTGTGTTCTGAATAATATTTTTATATGTGGGTCCTTAGGGACCTATCATGATGTAATAAGCCGCTGGACTAAGCTTGTCTTGGCTCTGGTTTTGGATGAACTCAGCATTTCAGAGACATATTAAGAAGGTTATAAATTAACTGTGCAGACTAATGTAGCCAAGATCAATATATAAAGAATTTTAAGTTAATTACAAAATCTAAAGCTGTTCGTTCAATTACACTTTGTATAGTAAAGCATTTAGACATGTTTAAATATTTTGAAAGAACAAGACTTTATACTCCTCAGTGAAGTATTACATTAAATATCTATCCATCCATTTTCCATACCGCTTATCCTACACGGGGTTGCGGGGGAGTCTGGAACCTATCCCAGGGAACTCGGGGCACAAGGTGGGGGACATACTGGATGAGGTGCCAACCCATCTTAGGGCACAATCGCACCCGTTCACACACTACAGACAATTTGGAAATGCCAATCTGCATACAACATGTCTTTGGACTTTCATTTATGAAACAGACCTTTTAAAAAGTTGTTTGATTTCAACTTTGGTAATGAAGACCTGTGGTCATGCATAGATGACTTCCAGAAGTGCGATATCTGAGAGCACAAGACAGTACTTGAGTATTACTTGCAGTATAAGGAATAATGAAGTCTAGGTTTCACCTCATATTTACAGCATCTGAAAACATGATAGCAGAATAATAAACAGACATATCAAATAATAGAGGTGAAAATTAAGAATAAAATAAACAGCCTCAAATGTAACATTAGAGAACACAGAGTTGATTTCAATTTAAGGAAAATTAACTAAATGCTCTCTCTCTCTCTCTCTATCTCTCTCTCTATCTCTCTCTCTCTCTCTCTCTCTCTCTCTCTCATCTTCTTTTCCTCAGTGGACTTTGAGGGTCCCTGAAGAATGTTTTCACTTGCCATCTGATATGAAACCTCTGAGATTTTATTTTTGTTGTCTTTTTGTTCTGAACTGTCTGCTGTGTTGGGCCTGACATCTGATTGTCTTATTCTGCACTCTGCTTTGGTCACAGCACAGCTTTGATCCAGCAGCAGCCTGAGGACAACATACTGACAGAGAGAAACAGGGGAATCAGCATTACCATTTTCCTTACAAGCACCCACCCACATCTGTACTCTGCACACACACACACACACACACACACACTAGCATTAATCATTATAGGGTATAAATGCTAAAATATAAAAATATATGTTTGTAAAGCTTTAGATTGCTTCAGTATTTTATTTCGTATTACTCTGTCTCTTAGAGTAATTCATTTTTTGTGTCTAATGTTCTATAAAATCAAATCGAATCATAAAAGAAGATTATTAGATGTTATATTAGATGTTTTGCATTTGATATGTGAATTCCTCATTACCTTGATGAAAGGATGACAGGAGATGTATTTTTGTTCTGTCCTTATATAATTCCTGTTTTTTCTGGTCTTTTACATTCATTTAATCATCTTTAGTAACCTTTATCCAGAACATATCTCGGGAACATTGGACGTGAGCTTGGAATGCACCCTGGATTGGATGCCAGTCCATTGCAGAGTACCATGTACACACACACACACACACACACACACACACACACACACACACACACACACAACACCTGTAGGAGCAATTTAGAGTACACCAACACTAATCACGCCGCCACTGCTGCCCTGGTCTGTAACAGTTAAGGCAAATATACAGTATCATAACTTGTCGATAAAGTTCCCATATATTCCAGGGGCAGCTGTGGCTCAGGTGGTAGAGTGGGTTGCCCACTAATTGTAGGGTTGGCGGTTCAATTCCTGGCCAACATGACTCCACACACTGAAGTGTCCTTGGATAAGACACTGAACCCCAAGTTGCTCCCGATGGCAAGTTAGTGCCTTGCATGGCAGCTCTGCAACCATTGGTGTGTGAATGAGACACAGTGTAAAGCGCTTTGGATAAAAGTGCTATATAAGTGCACAATTTACCAATTTTTTCCAAATATGACTGCATGTCTGTTCTCATTTTGCTGCATAAACTTATAACATATTATTACTGCAGCTTCTTCTTGTTCAGTTGAACAAGCTAGATAATTCAGCACTTTTTCTTTTTCTTATTTTTTTATTTTATTATTATTATTATTATTATTATTATTATTATTATTATTATTATTTATTTATTTATTTATTTATTTATTTATTTATTTATTTTTTTTACATATTTTTTTTACATATGTAATCAAAGTACCCACACATAGAAATGACAGAGAAGCTGGTTACTGTATATTAACATTAGCACTCAGGCAGAAGAACTGTTCAAGGCAGATCCAAACATTTTGAACTTTCTCAACCACAGACATGTAACTATAGTTAATCTGGGAGATGCCTGTAATTTTCCACATAATCAGGAAAATAGGTAGAGATGAGATGTTAGTTTCATTCTGTGAAGGCCGTTCTCTGTTTGAAAAATAACTCACTTCCATGTAACCATAATCCCCCTTCATCAGACACAGTTGTGGTTGGAAAATTGCAAAAAGCTTCAAATGATTATAAAGCTAAATCATAATTCTTCATATATGGAAACATCTTATAGAAAAAAAGACTTTTAACACAAAATGTAGCAGTACTTTTGTGGTCATCACATTTGCAAGCAATGTGCAAAGTTGAGTAAATTTGAGGTCAGCAATCCACCAGCATATAACTGTGAAGCATTAGTGTATAACAAAGTTGAAGGTTTGTAGGAGTACAGGATAGTCCTGAAACCATGACTCTGCTTTTCTCCCCTTTACAGCTCTACTGTCCCCTCCTCCTCCTCTACTGTTCCACCTTCTGCACTTGAATTCAGTCCAAATCTCCAAGTACACTTTCCTTTGAGTGTAGCCTTTTTGTCTGCCTCAACAATAGACTCTCTCTGCATTAATCATTAAGCACTAAAGACTTTTATGTGGTAAATAATGCAAAATGAAGTCCAGACTCAGGCACCTTCACCTTGCTTGAATGGATGATTTCTCAAACTGGCCCCACTTGTCGTTTACAGGCAGTTGGACTAAATGCTCTAAAGTACTCTCTAGAGAGAGAGAGAGAGAGAGAGAGAGAGAGAGAGAGAAATAAAAAGAAAGAAAATGTTCACAATTTCCATATATCAAAAACATACCAAAAGAAAGTAAGAAATCTACAATGTGAGGTCATATGGATGGACACCAGAGGGAATTTGTTCTGAGATTAAAAGTACAAGATGCTCTGCTCAGGTATTCCTACAGCAATGTATCTAATTTTGGTTAACACAGAAATTTTACTCAAAGAGCATTATAATTTAAAATAGAAATTGGCTTCTTTTTGCAATTCAATGCTATATTTGTGAATACTTCTGGACAAAATAAATACAGTTGCATATGTTATAATTATGGTTCTGAACCAACATTGCATAAGCAAGCTGTGTAACCACATGGGTCACATTTATTTATACACTGAGTGAAATATTAGCCAACTGTTAGATTTAAAAATTTAAATAAATACAAACCTTCCTTTCAGTATTCCTTCTGAAAACATAGTGTAGGGTAGGATGGTGCAAGTGCAAGAGGGAAAGGTTGCTGAATTGACATGAAACATGACTGACAGGTACACAGTGATGCCTCCCTGCCCTGACTGGTTCGTTTTTGGTGGCCCACATCATTTTGTTTATAACTTTATTTTCCTCTGCTTATTGATAGCTAATGTGAGAAAAACTAAATATTTCAAAATTGTTCTGACTCACTGATACCAATTTAAGGAACTTGATCAGCAAGTGTTTAAATTTCAACTGAGTTTGTGTTCAAATTTTTAGCAAATTAGTGTAATACTGTTTAAATGCTCTTAAAGTCCCCATGAAATCAAAATGGAAGTTTTGTGGATTTTAGTATTATGTTAACTTTAAGGTTATTTATAAGCGAGTGTGCTCCAAAACAATGACAAAATTCGCATTTAGAAGAATATGCATTTAAAATTTACAGGCTCTCTCTACCAGCAATACAGATCAAAAATTTTGATGACATAATTCTGCACTTCATCTTCTCATCAGATTTTCTGTCCAATCAAATGCTCTCTAGAATCTGAAGTGTCCTGCCCCCAACACATTGCTGAAGTTGCCATTGTTGAGCGAGACAAATCATAGCAGCAAGCATGGGTTTGAAATGTGTCTTTGTTTGTTTTGAATGTGCACATTTTTTCAGTTTTCCAACTGTAAGTAAATTTAATAATGAAATGGCTTAAATTCATTCACTTTAAATTTTTTCAATTTTAAATTTTTGTCAAGTATGGCTTAGCCCAGGCTGTGAGGTAAGCTAAACATTATTGGCTATTCAGAAAGGGGGAAGGGCCACTATAATATGTCCCGCCCTGACATCCTGTTTCAGTGGAAATTACTGTCAACACATTGCGAATGTCTCTGTCTCTATCAGTCTCTGTTTGAAAAATGCTATTGCAAGCTACTGTACTTGTGGAGGAACATTGTGTAATGTTGGCAGTGCTGCACTTTTCTCCAGTAGGGGTGTAATCTGACATGTGCAATTGGCAAGTTAATACACATTGCCAGAGAATTTAAGACGAAAATCCACAAACTATGTATTAGCATACTGGCATACTATTATGGCATAGTGTTGTAAAGTAGCTACTAAGTAGGCTACTACTAAGTAAAGAGCAAAATCTTTCATTTTTAACAAGAGCTTATCTTTTTATATCTTATACAGTGTTAGCTAGCTATCTGCTCTTTCTACAGAATCAGAACACTGTACAGATGCCACAAAATGAGCTAGATTAATATATAAAACAAAAAAAGAGTTGCTCTATGTTGATTGCTCAGTGCACTGCACGCACAAGGCAACTTTAGGAAGTTTAAGCAATTTTACTCACTTCCTACTGTGCTGGATCAGATGCGATTTCAAGAAGAAACAGTCCACTGCTTGAAATATGAATGGGACAGCATATAATGCCCAGTTTGGTGACTGTATTATATATGACCTACCCTTCAGTTCTATTTCTGGTACATTACCTGATTCAAGTAGAGAGGATGTGGTATTACCCGAAAACTTCTGTTTTAAGCCAAGATGCACCCTCTGCCACACCCCCCCCTCCCCGCCCACCGCCCCATTCATATTACAGAAGGAGCTGTTCATGTATGTTAACATTTTAACATATTATGTTAACAATGTACATAATGTAATGTTATGTTATCTATGAACAACTTGAGAAAGAAAAAGTAGCTAAAAAAGGGGCATTTTAATGTTTCAGCCTATTAGACAAAGGAATCCACACATGTTCTGTTGAACTTGTCTCACACCCCCTCTCATAGATATGGGAAATATACAGTAGGTGGTACATTAGCTGCTGTTGGTAACTATTTTCATATGTCAGTGCCCCCCACCACATTCGCAAGGGCAAGAATTGCCCATAAGCCAATGCATGAGATGCAGCTCTACCTACATATCTGAGAAAAAGGCTTTTTTTCAGATATATAGTTCAATGTATCTCAGATGATGAAAGTAAAAATATGCATGTATTGCAGATAATTTGATTAAGCCTAACTGCTGGAAAATTTGACAAATCATTGGTGTGTAGACTAATGTAAATGGACAGAAAGGCATGTTTTTCATGCAAATGCAAAAGAGAGGCAACAAAGATCTACAGAGTTGTGTTTAAATCTTCATGGCTTTCGGAATTAAATGTTTGTTGTAAGCTTTCTATATATTCTGACAGCATGACACCATCCTGCATTAAATGCTAGTATTACATGACAGACTGCCTCTCTGTTGTTGAAATATGCAGACAAGAGATGCACGAATTTCACAACAGACTTCACACAGACATAAAGTGGATTCATTTTTCAAGTTCTATAGGCACCAAGGTCTTTTCATTAGCAGTAAGAAACAGAAGAACATCCTGTCATAGGCCCTGTAGCATTAATTGGCATGAAAAATAAATAAATAAATAAAAAAGCTTCTTCTTTTTTTTCTTCTTTTTTTTAAAAATCAGTGGTAACCTTTTTTTGCTGAAAATTATGAATCACTGATTGAAAAAAAAGAATAACAGGTAATCAAACCCAAGAAATATCTGAAAATCT
This sequence comes from Ictalurus furcatus, assembly GCF_023375685.1. NCBI lineage: Eukaryota > Metazoa > Chordata > Actinopteri > Siluriformes > Ictaluridae > Ictalurus > Ictalurus furcatus. The sequence goes on along the minus strand of NC_071255.1, from coordinate 26,120,360 downwards.
ATAGTTGTCACTCCAAGGTTTTTGTCATTGATTATATGGCATGTCTCTAATATTACTATTTATATCACACCCACTCACTATAAATATAGAATTGGCTCTGAATTCCCATCATTTGTAAACTCTGACTGATTGAGTGTTTTGAAATCAATTTCTAACATTTCCCAGTCTTATAAGATTCAACAGTGTATGTCCAGCTGTCCTATTTTGTACCATTATTGCTTTTGTGGATTGTTTAATATAACATGGCTGAAATACACTCTATGGCCAAAAGTATATACACCAGTGGTCACCAACCCTGTTCCTGGAGATCTACCTTCCTGAAGACTTTAGCCCAATCCATAATCATGACCACTTGACCTTATAATCATTGCTTTAAGAAGTGCTTGATCAACTGAAACAGGTGTGTTAGATTTTGGATGGAGATCTCAAGGAACAAGGTTGGTGACCACTGATGTACAACACTCCTCATAATTATTTTCTTCGGGTGTTTCAGCCACACCAATTGCTAACGAGTGCATAACATCAAGCACACAGCCATGTAATCCCCATAGACAAACACTGGCAGCAGAATGGGTTGAAGCAGCTCCATATTAATTCCCATTGTTTTGAAATGGGATGTCCAACATGAGTGGTTAGATGTTTACATACTTTTGGCAAAATAGTGTATTTGTATTATATTAGTATATAGTTTAATTGAGACATTATACTATTTTAGGTAAAATAATTCTATTCTTCACTTCCAAAGGTCCAAAGCAGACTAGAGACTCTTTCAAGTAATCTCAAATGACGTTTATTTTAATGGCTTCTAGCATTCAAACTGCCTTATGCACATTTTTATTACAGCAAAGCATATGATGCACTTTTTTATTTGGTTCATAAAGATGGGATTTTGTACTTCCTTCTGAACCTTGATGTACAGTTATGACCAAGTTTTTCATCATTTCATTGCAGTTTGCACTCTCAAAGCTCTACCACTTGCCACTCATCTTCCTGTGGCCTTTAGGTGTCACGGCAGATGATTAGGGTTAGCTTAGAGATATTTTATTCTTATTTCTTTAAACCTGCTTATTGATCGAGCCACACAGGGACACAATGCAGCAGCAGTGTTTTGTCTTCATTCCAGCTTTTGCCAATACCCAGATGTAGATATATGATGATGGTGGTATTGAATGTGGCTTTAAAACAATTACAGCATAATCTCCTCAATGTGTTCAAATGAATTTTTATCTTGATCATTATCCTCCTGTCCACACACACCTTGTACAGCTCAGTGCTCAGTCAGATTTGTATGTACCGAGTGGATCTCATATAAATGCAGATCTTAAATGAGGGCCACTCTTATATTGCCATTTGCCATCGTTGTTATTTTTCCACAGTTGTATTGCTGCTCCAAATACTTGAAGATACAATTTAAGCAAATTAAAGTTATGTAGACACCCATTAAAATTAAGGCTGTAAGTCATATAATGGGTTGTAGAGCTAAACTGAAGATCAATTAAGTGGTTCAAATCCAATTCCCACCGATTGCATGTCAGGCATCTCTGTAACTACATCAAATCACATGCAGATATGAGATCATTTGATATGGTAGTGTTGCCACCTCACAACTATATTGGGTGTCTCATAAGTGTATATTTTTATAGACAATGATATGCTCAGCAAAAAAAAAAAAAAAAGAAATGTCCCTTTTTCAGGAGGCTGTATTTTAAAGATAATTTTGTAAAATCCAAATAAGCTTTACAGACCTTTATTGGAAAGGGTTTAAACAATGTGTTTCATGCTTGTTGGTGAACCATAAACAATTATTGCACATGCACCTGTGGAACAGTCCTTATAACAGATTACAAGCGGTAGGCAATTAAGGTCACACTTACAATAACTTAGGACACTAAAGAGACCTTTCTACTGACTCTGAAAAACACCAGAAGAAAGATGCCTAGGGTTCCTGCTCACCTGCGTGAACATTCCATAGGCCTGTTGCAGGGAGGCATGAGGACTGCAGATGTGGCCAGAGCAATAAACTGCAATGTCTGTAATGTAAGACACCTAAGACAGTGCTACAGGGAGACAGGAAGGACAGCTGACCGTCCTTGCAGTGGAAAATTACATGTAATCATGTGATTGAGAATTTGCAAATGCCTTGGTGGAAGAGTGGGGTAACATCTCACAGCAAGAACTGACAAATCCGGTGCAGTCCATGAGGATGAGATGCTCTGTAGTACTTAAAGCAACTGGAGTCCACCAGATACTGACTGTTACCTTTAATACTGACCCCCCTTTGTTCAGGGACTCATTATTCCATTTCTGTTTGTCAAATGTCTGTGAAACTTGTTCAGTTTATGTCTCAGTTGTTGGTTTTTTTGTGTGTGTGTTATAACAAATATTTACACATAAGACACTTGCTGGAAATACAAGTTGAATGTGAGAGGACGTTTCTTTTTTGCTGAGTATATACCTGAGCAAAGAAGAAGAATCCAAATAATTCTACTTACAGTGCACCCGGAAAGTATTCACAGCGCTTCACTTTTTCCACATTTTGTTATGTTACAGCCTTATTCCAAAATGGATTAAATTCATTATTTTCCTCAAAATTCTACAAACAATACCCCATAATGACAACGTGAAAGAAGTTTGTTTGAAATCTTTGCAAATTTATTAAAAATAAAAAACAAAAAAAGCACATGTACATAAGTATTCACAGCCTTTGCTTAATACTTTGTTGAAGCACCTTTGGCACCAATTACAGCCTCAAGTCTTTTTGAGTATGATGCTACAAGCTTGGCACACCTATTTTTGGGCAGTTTCTCCCATTCTTCTTTGCAGGACCTCTCAAGCTCCATCAGGTTGGATGGGGAGCGTCAGTGCAGAGCCATTTTCAGATCTCTCCAGAGATGTTCAATCGGGTTCAAGTCTGGGCTCTGGCTGGGCCACTCAAGCACATTCACAGAGTTGTCCTGTAGCCACTCCTTTGTTATCTTGGCTGTGTACTTAGGGTCGTTGTCCTGTTGGAAGATGAACCTTCGCCCCAGTCTGAGGTCCAGAGCGCTCTGGAGCGGATTTTCAACAAGGATGTCTCTGTACATTGCTGCATTCATCTTTCCCTCGATCCTGACTAGTCTCCCAGTTCCTGCCAGTGAAAAACATCCCCACAGCATGATGCTGCCACCACCATGCTTCACTGTAGGAATGGTATTGGCCAGGTGATGAGTGGTGCCTGGTTTCCTCTGGACATGATGCTTGCCATTCAGGCCAAACAGCTTAATCTTTGTCTTGGTCTTGGTCTGAGAGTCCTTCAGGTGCCTTTTGGAAAACTCCAGGGGCCTTTTACTGAGGAGTGGCTTCCATCTGGTCACTCTACCATACAGGCCTGATTGGTGGAGTGCTGCAGAGATGGTTGTTCTTCTGGAAGGTTCTTCTCTCTCCACAGAGACACGCTGGAGCTCTGTCAGAGTGACCATCGGGTTTTTGGTCACCTCCCTGACTAAGGCCCTTCTCACCCGATCACTCAGTTTGGCTGGACGGCCAGCTCTAGGAAGAGTCCTGGTGGTTCCAAACTTCTTCCATTTACAGATGATGGAGGCCACTGTGCTCATTGGGACCTTCAATGCTGCAGAAATGTTTCTGTACCCTTCCCCAGATCTGTACCTCGATACAATCCTGTCTCGGAGGTCTACAGACAATCCCTTGGACTTCATGGCTTGGTTTGTGCTCTGAAATGCATTTTTAACTGTGGGACCTTATATAGACAGGTGTGTGCCTTTCCAAATCATGTCTAATCAACTGAATTTACCACAGGTGGACTCCAATCAAGTTGTAGAAACATCTCAAGGATCATCAGTGGTAACAGGATGCACCTGAGCTCAATTTTGAGTGTCATGGCAAAGTCTGTGAACACTTATGTACATGTGCTTTTTTTGTTTTTTATTTTTAATAAATTTGCAAAGATTTCAAACAAGCTTCTTTCATGTTGTCATTATGGGGTATTGTTTGTAGAATTTTGAGGAAAATAATAATTTAATCCATTTTGGAATAAGGCTGTAACATAACAAAATGTGGAAAAAGAGAAGCACTGTGAATAATTTCCAGATGCACTGTAGATAGATAGATAGATAGATAGATAGATAGGATGTATAATTTTTTAATTCCAGATTTATAATATATTACTACTGTAATATTTGTAGGTCTTATTATGTTAGTCACATACATACGTATGTGTCACATAAGGGACTAAAAACCAAAGGAATTTTCCTTACACTGGCTTACCAGCCTGTTATGTTATAGGATAATAATCCATACTGGGGTGGTGTGTTGTGAAGCAGAGAAGACTGGTTTATACTTGTGCGCATGTAGAAGCTGCAATGTGAGCGTCATTACTGCTCACACATTCGCTTGGGATCTTATGTACATCTAGAGGATGTCAAAGTGGCATTCATTAGATGGCATGTCTGAACCAAAACATCCCTGTCTGTCAGGTTTCCAAGTCAACTGTAAAATGTTTAGTGATTTTATGCACAGCAACTTTAAACAGACTGAAGAGCTCTGTCTGTCTTAAAACTTTCTGCCATTGTTGTGACTGTTGTCATGAGCCTTGTATCAAATAGAAAGCTTTTACTTTACCTTCAAAAGCACTTACTAGCCTAGAAATTACAGAAGAACGCAAAACAGACCTTTGGGTAGGTTTAAAGGCTACATGAGAGGTGAGAGGTTTTTAACTCTGAGAAAACCAGTTAGTGTTAGTACTCACTAATGTTTTAGAATCCATTTTGTCCATTTGATTTGAGACACAATGCTAGTTTGTTTAGTGGAAGTAGATGAAAGAAGAATTTTTTTCCCATTATTATTGTTTAACTAGGCTAGTACAGCATGTAAAGATAGTGAAAAGGCAATTCAAATGTGGGTTGTTTGAATGTGTCTCCCAGTAACATTCAAAATATTAGCACACAAAATCCATTTTCGATATTTCTAATCTTAATTTGTAAAATAAATTAATAAAACAAAAGAGGAGACTGTGTGTTTCTCTCACAAACCCATTTGTAAATCAAGCAACCCCACTTGGGATCATGACCCCTAGTTTGGATGCTCCTCGATTACACCAAAACAATCAAAAATAGTGGCAACAATTTGCATTTAAAGTAAATTTGACTTCATGTAATTTAAATAAAATCTACTTGATTGAAACTGTTAAATATTGCACATATACTGTAAGTAAATCAAGCATACATTTATCCTTTCTTTTATGCAAATATGGCTTATATGCTTCATGCAACAGAGCTTAAATACCTGAAGTAAATCTAACTTAATGCTTAGTCCATATAATTTTCTGACAGTTCCACTTACAGTTATACAAACTTCAGTTTTTGAGTCTTGTCAAATTTGTTAAATGCTTTGAAAAGTGAACAAACAGACTGTGGTGACACCTACACAATAACACCTATAGACCATTTGGAAAGCTTTCCTAACCCCTACTGTTTTAACTGCTCCAAATAGTACAGCTGACACATTACAGGGAGTCAGAAGTAACAGTTTCACAGTATGGCCTGGAATAATTTATAATATTCTTTATTCTTATGATGACCCTTACTTTCATTGGAGAGATGTGTGTGATAATAGTAGGATTAAAATGATTAGTCTTAACAGTAAAATTGTTGAGATCAAATAATGTTGCAGAATTTCTGTTTATTCCTGCTTTCCTCTGACTCACAACACTAATACAATCTGCGCTGGGGTGGAAGAGTCTCTTCAGCCTTTTTTGATGAGAGAAAAATCAAAACAGGCCATCTGGTGCAAATATTGTAACCTTGATAACCCTGATGTACTGTAGTTGTCTGAAACTTTAATTCAATGCCCAAGGCACCAATAATCATATAAATAATACAAAATAGATAACACATTAAATATTCTTAATTTGTTTTTGCCCTTTGGATTTAGAAGTGTGTGTTTTATTGAAAGCCTAAACTTATAAATCTTACTAGCTTGGTAAACTGAACCCATTTTAAGCTAGTAAAAATAAAGACCTTTAACCATCCATCCATCCATCTTCTATACCGCTTATCCCTCCTTCAGGGTCACAGGGAAACGTGGAGCCTATCCCAGGGAGCATCGGGCACAAGGCGGGGTACACCCCGGACAGGGTGCCAATCCATCGCAAGGCACATTAGACTTTTATCAAGAAAGACTAAATTCGAATAAAAAAAAATTTAATAAAAAAACACTTGCTTTCATAATTGCATGTGACTTTACATACTCTGCATAAAATAGAACATTTGGTAAGATGGTGTAACCAAAGGTTTTTTCAGCATAAATAGATGCTTTACATTAATCCCAGGCCCATGTACCTACTGAGAGGAGTGAGTGGTAATCTGTGCTGTTTTGTTCTACTTATTATTCCGAACATAGCATGGGCCATTACATTTCATTACCTACACTTTATTATGTGTTATAATCGGGTGCACAGGTTCTATCAGCGCACTGGTGATAAAACACCCAAATTTGTGTGGGCCAAAAAAAAAAACACTCTGTCCTTTTACCTGAAATCTTCTATCTCTGGTACAGATTTTAATTCGGCTTTTTGTTCTAGCTGCCTTCTCATGGCTAGCAGTGTAGCCTGCTGTGGTGTGTAAGTGATTATGCAGGGGGAGTGGGAGTAATGGTGCTGAAGAACCCTGCTTTATGGTATTACCTCCAAAGTCCACTCACCACTGCTGTGAGATGGCATACTATTAGCTTATATTTTCCACTATTCTCTGGAACTGGATATTCTGCTAGTATGAGAAAATATATTATGTCTCTATATCTGTTTACTTTCACAGGAGAGGAAAACCATATTATTTTCCTAATGTTTTGGCCTAATTATTTTGGAAGTTTGGCATGTTTAGATTTTATCAATTAAGATATAATTTTGCAATGACAGCACTATTTTAAACTACACTAAATGAAGCATCCTAAATGTGCCCTATTGAGAAAATTAATTAGATATTAATACACTCAATTAGGTCTGGCTTCAAGCACAGCATAAGGACAATCAAATTACAGAGTTACATGAATGTAATAACGGAAAGTCAGGAGGATGACCAAATCAGTGAAAATAAAATAAGTACGCAAGTAGTTTCATTTATAAAGTTTTATTTCCTCCCACAGTCCAAAGACATGTGTTGTAGGCTGACTGGCATTTCCAAATTGTCCGTGGTGTCTCAACATGTGTGCGATTGTGTCTTGTGATAGGTTGGCACCCCGTCCAGGGTGTCCCCCACCCTGTGCCCTGAGTTCTCTAGGATAGGCTCCAGGTTCCCCCATGACCCTGTGTAGATTAAGTGATATAGAAAATGAATGGTTGGATGCTATATAACAAATAAAACCAATGTATAAAGTAAAGTAAATCAAGAAAAAATGCAGAACCTATAAAACTCTGATAAATGACAGAACCTTACACATTAAAATGCTTGTTTGCAAAAGTTTTTAGTCTTTATTTAAAACCGCAGTAGCTGAAGCACACATGATGTCCCACAAAAATGCTTTTACATATAGAGTTCAACCAAGATCATTGAACCACCAAGAGTAACTGGTCTGAAAACCTTAGAAAACTCAGAGCAGACTAGTGGTATAGTAGATCAAAGATCTATTATTACAAGCTTTAAAAGCAAACAGTAAATACTTAACCTTTAATGGACAGAGAGCCAGTTCAAGGACACCAAAATTTGGTGATGTAGCCTCCTTCTTTGGTGCTGGTGAGTAATCTACTGAAAATAAACCTATCACTTGAGGGCAACAGAAGTGTAATTTTTGCAGTAGATGTAATAATAAGAATACAGAACTGCAGTCCATTTCAGGGTGCCTTTAGGGATAGGCTCCCAGTGTTCAGTGCTCCCAGCTGCAGATTCATAGCAACTCTGACCAGGATAAAACGGTTAATGAAGATGAATGACTATATATGTTTTAAATAATACAATATTGCAAAATTCAAAATAATGAGACTTAAATGTGTGATCCATTCATTTAAAATGGTGGATAATTAAGCACTTTATTAGATGTTCAATTTTTAAAGAAAATTATATAAATCTAGAATTTACTTATTTATTTTTTTTGCCAAAGACTATATCCCTAATACCTTATGGAATTGTATCACTTCATTCAGAGCTAAACTGCACTGTGGGGTCTGCCACTTCTTTCTCTTTGTGATTTCTGGGAAGGTGACAGTAAATGGGACAATATGGCTTAGAGCACCGCACAATGACACTGAGGAGGCCTGACACACTGGCCCTCTGTCAGCAGATAGGAGCCATCTATAATTCAATCTGGAGACTGTTGCATGCTGTTTCATTTCATATCCCATCAGCAGAGCTTCTCCAGGCCAGTATGAGCGAATGCAGTGGGTGTCACAGAGTTTAACCTTTTAGCACTGGGATGAGATCAGTCGAAATTGTGGATGCACACTTTCCCAAATCTTAAATGACTAGTTCTCAGTACAAGCAAAAATCTATTTTTAACCCCACATATATGCTTTACTGTTATCTGTTGATGAGACGAGTGTTGGATAACTGCTGCATTTTTGTAGGGTTTGGAGGAAACTTCCCAGCCCATGGCAGGGGTATCATTATCATTATCATGCTGGGTGTTTGGGCTGACAGGCACTTTGTATGCCCACACTGTGAATGTGGGAAAGGTGTTTGGTTGTGTGAAATAACATTTCAGTCCTGTTAATGCACATTCTCTTTATGCTTCTTCAGTCTACCACACCACATGAAACTTCTCTCTCTTCTGTCACCTCTTCTGACTCACTTGAGCTCCACGAGATTATTATAATCAGCACCCTGTCTATTTGTGTCTATATGTGTAAATGTGTGTGTCTGTTATAAGTGTACATGACAAAAAGAGAGAATTCTATCATTATCCTCTTGCCCACTTAACCTAGAGAGGCAATTAGATGTTGACCCTGATACATACAGGCCAGTTTAAAAAGAAAAGCCTCTAGCAGGATTAATACTAGTATTAATTTGCAAGTGCAGGAAAAAAGTCGTGCTTGCATTTAATGGACATTTTTCAGGTAATTTCAAGGAAAAATGTCATGTGCAAAGTAGGGGGTGTGTATAATATGCAAATGAGATTTTTGTGCATGCTAATATTTCTTCATAGCCATGCTAGTGAGTGTGGATCTCAAAGAGGATCCCAGAAGAATAAACTGAAATTGAAATTTAAGTCTAACGCTGATTAAAGGCAGTGAAACGTATCAAAAACCTGTTTAAAATCCATCAATGTAAATTAAAAGAGTGTAGATATGAGTTTGTATAAGTAAATGTGAATTACTGTCCTTATCAGAGGTGAGAACTATGAAACTAACTTCACTGCTTTAACATCTACCCCAGACTTTTCGACTCCAGAATGCCAGAGGGCTGAATTTTAGGACTATGACTCTATGAAGCAATGAAGTTCATAATTGCTCTATGAACTTCCTGTCTGAAACATATATAAAGTACATGGACATGGTGCAACGTCTTGCAGTTTGCTATCCATTCTTGTAATTTCTGAGCTGTGCTTTTTCTGCATAGACTCTCTGTGCATGATTTTCTATGTTTTTCCTTGCCATTGTTTTTTGCTGCTATTTCTGAATTTCACTATTTTGACCTTAATCCGTTACCTGGACTTTTTTATTATTATTATTATTATTACGATTTGGATTTGCTTTGCACTAATTGTTTTTTTGTTTGTTTGTTTGTTTGTTTCTTTGTTTGTTTGTTTTTACCTTGAATGTCCTTGACATGAGTTTCACAAAAAAAAAAAAAAAAAAAAACCTTTGGCAAATGGATGCTTACTCTGTCTCTGGGAACCTAGTAATAAATCATCATTTTGAAAATTCCTCTGATAATTTTAAGAAATTAAGACATAATTTACTGTAACTTGTATGACTTTTTCTTCAACTAGCTTAAAGAGGCTTATGCAAATGTAATACCTGACCTTCAGGCTAATTTGACTTTCAAGACTTTAAGCAAGTAAATTGCACTGTGAGTACAAAAATCAATCAATTTTGCCTTGACAACTGCCTGTATTTTGCGATTTTAGTTAAAAATAGCAAAATTGTACAATTATTTCCTCATGACAAATTCCTTAGACATGCTATGTTGCATACAATTCTCAGTAGAAGGATTCCTAAATTCAGGGATGTATTCATTATTCACTTGTATACTAGAATTTTTTAGTCATTTTTGTCAATTATTATTTTGATTTGAATAAATGACCTCAACCTAGTTACACTCATATTGTACACCTTTATTTTGTAGTATGTTGTCTCTGCATGCACATGCTCCTCTGAGGGTGTCCATGTGTTTTTCTTTTCTGTTCCTTATAAAGAGAAAAGAAAGATGGCTGCAATTTTTGGTGAAATGTGATGAATCTGGGTTTGTCAATTCCCTAACTCAGATTTGCAATATTCATTTTGCTGAAGTTTGATATTATAATATAATTTGGGGGAAAAAATCTGATCTGTAAAGCAACTTGTTCTCATTGATGAAGCCATTCTCTCTTTTCCTCCAAACCAGACACAGCCATTAATGGCTTCCACAGCTGCTCTTTTTCCCAGCAAAAATTCAATTATCAGAGCAATTATCTTTTTTCACCAGCAATTTTTGTTTCAATTTGGTAAAGATACATGTTGTGTAGGTCTGCTGCACTATTGTCTATAGTCTCATTAACTGTTTAACTACTTGTATTAGCTACATATTACAGGAGTGGTTCTGAAACCAGTATCCAGGGTCTCTCAGATTGCCCACATCTTTGCTCTGTGTTGGGGGAGTTCGGACATGAGTACTAGTTTCAGGACCATGGTATATATTTTTTTTAATCATTATTCCTTTTACATGTTTTCTTCATCTGCAGCAGTCATTATTTAATGCTGAACTAATAAAATTATCTTGGTCCTCCAATAGATGTTGCAATGACAGGCTGTCTAGAGGAGCAGCTTCTCACCCACACATGCTGTCATCCACTGTGATTTCCAGTCTTCAACACCATGGACAGCAGCGTCCATCGGCTTCAGCACCACAGCTAGCAGCCACATTTAGCTCAAGCAGTGCGGAGAACAGCATCTTTCAGCTACAGGAATGATTTGTTAAGACTGGGAGCGGTTTGCCTAATTCTGTCACTTCTTGATGAGGATGGATAACCTGTATAATAGTACAAACTTTAAGTTAACTTCCCTCATAACTACACAGAACTAAAGCATTTTTAATGTTTAATCAGATTTAGAGTGACACTGATAAATGGCATCAGTTCAGACATCCATTTGAAGGTGATACATTTTTTTTTTTGGTTTAATTTCAAAAGCCAGAACCACAGACAATGGTGTCCTTGGTACAACCAGAAAGATCAGCAGGTGGAACTGCAGATCTGACCAGAAAAATTAGGAGTGACCAGCAATGTCAGGAGTGGCCAACAAATTTAGGAATGACCAACAAAATCAGGAATTAACTACACAATTAGGAATAAACACCAAAAATCAGGAATTAATAGCAAAATTAGGAATGAGTAGCAAAATTAGGAATAACCAGCAAGATGAGAAATGAACTGCAAAACCAAGAATGACCAGCAAAATTAGGAATGAATAGTACAAATAGAACTTAGCAAGAAATTCAGTAATTACCAGGAAAATCATTAATGACCTGCAAGATTAGGAATGGCCAGCAGAATCAGAAACAGCCAGAAATATCATGACTGACCAGCAAAATCATGACTGACTATAAAAATTACAAACAGCCAGCTTAATTAGGAATGACCTTCAAAATTAATAATGATCAGCAAAATCTGGCCAATACACTACCTGAAACTCAGTCAAAGAGAGTTCTTCCAAAATTGTTTCAAAACTGTATGAACCTATTTCTTTTAATGTTATAAATCCACAGATCCTGCACTCCTTTTATGATTATTCCATGAGAAATACTCTGGGCTCAATATGTCTTGTGAAATATAGCCTGTTACAGTTTGTCTACCCTTTTCTGCAGCAAACTACAAATCCCAGAATCCTCTGGTATAAGCCATACCACATGTCTAATAAAGGGGAGCAGGTGGTATAGAGTCATGTGATGCTGTGAGTCTGGGCTGCTTCTGATTGCTGTTTCTTCGTCTGATGTGAATGCTAAGGCTAAGTGCTCTTTGAAGGAAACAAAATAGAGGTAATGTTTGAGAAAGCTTTTTTCCTCTCTGCTCTTTCTTTGTCGTGAATGAGATTATAGCATGTAGGAGGGGTAGGAAATGATGAAGGTTACAATTAGTGGAAGGGAGTAGGACATGGAGTATACTGTTCTATACAGTGTGTCTGTGTCTGTGTCTGTGTGAGTGTGTACTAGAGCAGGCCTCATGTGACTGCAGAACCATGTTTACAGGACTGTGTAAATATCTTTGTTTAATAGTGTGTGTCCTCAGGGAGTGGGCCTTGCTGCAGTCTGTAAACAAGGCCTTGGTGCTTAGCATCAAGGTTTATTTATATCTCCTTCAGTTGGCAAGGCAAATCCCACAGAATCATATGCGTGCTGTGATTTGTCTATTAGTTAAGCACTGAAAGGACAATGAGTCTGTTGTGTATATATTTGTTTGTGCTTGATAAGATATTGTTTGGCCAGATTAACACTATCAGTAATTTTATCAATATAGAAATCTACACCAACACTGATAAAGAAAACTACTTCTGCTAATATAGTAATTCTCAATTCATATGTGTGGCGGTCTGAGAAAACCCATCAGATGTTATAACCTTGAAATCTTGAAAACAACCAAAATGCTGAAAAATCTGGCCAAATAATCAAAATATTTTTGAATCTCTACTCTGAGAAAACATACATTTTACCAAAAGAATCTTTTTATTTAGGCTACTTTTAATCTTGCCTTTACATTCTGCCTACAAAAGCAATATCAGATAAATGCAGTCAGTCTGCATAAAGATGTCTAAAATCTTGCTAGCTAAGTGTACTTTTCTCACACAGTGAATGTCTGGCTTTGGTCAACTTTGCTGACTCTCCTAACTCTCAAAATGTCTGCAAATTATCCTGAAACAAAGAAGAGTGCTTACCCACACTCAGGCTTGGGGAGTAACGGAATAAATGTAACGACGTTACGTAATCAGGATACTAAAAAACAGTTTACTACAAAAAAATAAAGTAATCAGATTACAGGTACATTTTGTTAAGAAAATGGGAATGCTATCAGGATTACAGTTTTTTAAAAATTTAAAACCAAAGAAATTAATCTTTTGACATGACACAATATAGACAGCTGCTTGATTATATTTCTGGTTCTCTCTTGCCAGTCGTGGCTCACATGAGCAACCTCCTGGGCCATGTGCAAATAAATTTTGTGCAAAGTTAATTTGGTAGAAATGAACAGAAATTCGTTCTCTGAAATGCTTTTGTTAGGGTGACCATACGTTCTCTTTTTCTGGGACATAGACTCTTTTTTTGGACCTTAAAAAGCGTCTAAATTTGAGAAAATGTCGGGATTTGGCCTTGGTTTCATTACGATGGGCTTATGGTCTAATACTGCATCATGTTTGCATTTCTTTAAGCACTTTCTGTAAGTCCCGCCTTCTTGCACAGCACTTGGTCGATTATAAAAGGCTTTTAGCAACTATTGGCCAAATTCCAATTTGTTTTTGGATTTGTTAATGTTTTTGCACTTCACGGCCACCGTATATTTTAATTGTCACATCGCTTGGTCCTAAATTGCCCCGTCACAGCTTTTTAAATGCCAGTCAAAGTACATTTACAAATCACTTATATTTACATATTTATGTGGTGCTAGTAGTGAGTTTTTTTTCGGTATATTAAAGTCTGAATTCATAGTAATACTGTTTTTACTGCCTGTACTTTTCAGAAATATATTAGAAAATGTCATAATCTGACCATGTGAAGACAGCCACACATGTAACATGCATAACTATTACATCTCATGCTAATTTTTAATACAGATATGTGCATTTGTTGATTTTGTCATTAATTTATGGACTGCATGTGCCAATAATGGTCTTCAGCTTTTTCTATTGAAACGCCCAGTGTTAAACTGTACTCTGTAATTACTATAATTCTTCATAGATTTACCTGGAATTATTGGCACATCTCAATATATATATATTAAAGTCAGTGATATGTTTATTAAAGACATTTATATTTCCAGCATCAGTATGAATGAATAATAATACAGTGAACTACAACGCCTCATTAGTCTTGCTGGTTAATCTGTAGCTGTTGAGATTTAGCAAAAGCAGTCTCAGGGCGTCGCCAGTTCAAGTTCTTAAAGTAGGTATGGCTTTCTTTTTGAGATATGTAGCAGTCTCTTTATACCAAACATACTTATGAGCAGTTCTAGCTTGGTCTTATCTGAACACAACACCTGCTCTCAATTTGCACTGTTCTATAAAAGTTGCTTTGTTATGGAAAGCTTGCTAGGTTGTTGGCATGAATGATGGAACAGAATGACTCCAGAATTTGTCTTTGCCAGCCTGATCATCTATCTCACTAGGCACAGGAACAAGATCCATGTCTTGGCAGGCCTTTACCTATGCCAGTGGTTACATAATGTACACAAATCTTTCAAATTATTGTACTTGTTTGTTGATTGATGATTGTTGTGGTTATTGGTTATACACATTTTTGATTTGTGAAGATCAGCAGTGGTTTGCTTGGTTTCTGTTGTATTTTTGGTGTTCTCATAGATTCCCTTTTTGTGCCATTTAAGCACCATGTGCTATTGTTTTGGTATTGGATTTAGTCCTGTGTCCAACCTAAATTTTGGTTTGTCCAAATAAATATCATGCTGATAACCTACACTTGTAAAACCATACTTGTAATCCTCCTCCTCATATTTAGCATATTATATTAATTGTATGTTCTAATCCTGGTGGCAGATTCTAATGGGAACACATTTTCAAGAGATTTTCAAGATTGCATTTTTTAATGGCACATAGAAAATATTTGCATTTGGAAGTTTGAGTGAATTTGTGTCATGATGCTGTCAAATGTCTAAATGCTTCTACTATGTCTAGAGAAAGTAAAATGACATTACAGAAAAGGGTAGACTATTGCTGCCAAAAGCAATCAGACATCTTTGTTCTACCTCAATAAATGTGTTTCTACTTCAATAAATATGCTGGCAACACCAGTGCTAAACTCACAACATAAGATAAAATTGAAGATCCATCTGTCCATTATTCAAGATCATTTTCCTGATAACCCTTTCCTTTTATGATGTTTCAACAAGAAGGTGATATAGTGGCCACATGCCTGAAACCGGTACATCATTAAGAATCTTTGCTTAATTGCAATTAGTTGCTTGAACTGGTGTATGATTGGACAGTATTGTAGAGCTGACTACAGAGAAAAGCGACACCTGGATTCAATTTGTGGGGTCAGTTGGAACTCCTGATAACAAGCCTGGCTGTTTGGAAGTGTAGGATTAATGGGTGGTCAGGACTTTAGATAAAATTAAACTAATTTGGGCCCAACCAGATAGAGGATGAGGTCTGATACAAGTGTGTGACACTGCTTTTGGCAGGATGTGCTGCTTCCCTAAGACCCTGCTGGCAAAGAGCCCTCATGACTAGACAGTGCTGATTCATCTCTGTGGTACTGGTTATGCTGCTGAGTGAAAATCAGAGAATGATTGTTAGGCAAAGGCCCAAGCAAGACAATTGGCCGTAAGCCAATGTAATCAATTACCTAAGAGAGTAGCCGCTGCCTGTTATTTATACCTCTTACCTGTTTTGCTTTCTATGAAAGTTCAATATTATGTTTGATCAAATAATCTTCTCTTTAGTTCACAGTTTGGATTGACATATTTACTGAAACACTTAACAAAGTAATTGCAGAGTAATAATTAATACTACATATTTTGCCAAGAAAATTGTGTGCTGTTGCATTTTGATCAGATTGCCTACTTTAATAAATCTTAAAATAAAAATAATTAAAATAATAATTAAAATAATTAAAAATGTTCAGTACCCTGTCCAGGGTGTACCCCTCCTTGTGCCTGATGCTCCCTGGGATAGGCTCCAGGTTTCCCCGTGACCCTGAAGAAAGGATATATAAGAAAGGTATAGAAGATGGATGGACGGATGGAAAATGTTCAGTTAATTTATAGTATATACATATTCAGTTAGTAAATTTGAGAGAAATAAATGACTTGATCAATTCATGTAAATTCACAATCAGGGAGGACAAAAAATACATATTATTTGGGATGGATAAACATGGTGCACTCAATGCTAGTGTAATAGCATGTATAAGATGGCTTACTTTGGTGTGTCATCATCTGAGAAGTGTCAAGAAGCTTGTTTGTAAACAGCTTATTTAGTAATCATGTCAGGTTATGCACCACATTAAAGCCACACACGTACAAATCAGTTCCTTGTAAAATTAGTTCCCTCTGAGATACTCAGCTGGACTTATGTCACTGAAAAACAATGGTGTATTTTTTTTTTTTTTTTTTTTTCGGACAACAGTAAAACTTAATTTAATTAATAGTCATGTCAATTATAATACAAATGCATGACTGTTTTCTTTCCCTCTTTCGGCTGCTCCCATTCGGGGTCATCACAGTGGATCATTCGTCCATATATATTGATTCAAGTTTTACGCCGGATGCCCTTATTCATGCAAACCTTACCATTTTCTGAGCTTGGGACCAGCAATGAGAATGCACCCCTGGTGGCTGGGTTCCCTGACCGGGAATTGCATACTATCCACTAGTCCACCAGGGATCCGATACAAATGCATGACTGACCGTGCAAATTTAAACCGAATGGAATCATGCCAAATTAGGTGTGGATTATGATGAATAGTCAGAAGTACGGATTACTAATGTGACTAAAGTTGAATTTTAATATTCATCAATGGCCTCCATTCTTAAGCATGTGCTGCTCTTGGGGCCTCTTGTTATGAATGTATACCAAGGTGTTTTTATGCTTAATGTTTTTATGTTTTCATACCTTACTAAGACACTTTATGTTTAGGGTCATTACAAAACTCCAAAATATATATGATTTTAAAAAAAACAAAACAAACAAAACTAAACAGAATCCAGAATACCCACAAGATAATAGAAAGTAATAGTAATAGTGAGTAATGGACTCAAAACCTCACAGTGACCCTTATTCTTCAAAATTATATAGAAATGAGCACAAATTTAAGCTAATTGTGGGGCTGCACGATTATGGCCAACGTGATAATCCCAATTATTTTGATCAATATTGAGATCTCGATTATTTATCACGATTATTAATTGATTTTAGTGACAACATATTTTTATTTCAGTTTCACATTTATTACTGTTGGTTAATTGATAAATAAACAAGCATCATATATTTATTTTTAAATATCTTAAAAACAATAGAGTCCTAATTAGAAGTAGACGATCACAAACATGATCCATACTAGGAAAAAGGCTAATAGCTTTCAAAGGAAATAGCGAACTAAGCTTAATGTCAAATTGATATTAAATGCAACCCATAGTAATTAAACATTATTTAATTTCTTATTTTATTTATATTTAATGAAATTATTATAATATCTGTTTTTTATATTAAATGATTTATTTATAACTAAGCACATTTTCTGTCTTTACATTTTAGTAGTGTTATTTTTGTTTATCAATTTTAGATGGGTTCCCCAGTACAGTGTCCATGTCTGCTGATAATATTTTGGGGGGATTAAATCAAAACATGGAAACAAGAGTTCACTTTTCTAGTGATATCTGGCAACTGTGAGTTTAAATAAAGTGAATTAGAGTTAGCGAAGGAGAGCGGCAGTGTACTGTATGTTTACAGCCCGAACAGTAGCTACTCTTTATTATGATTGGTGAGGAATTTTTTTAATAAAGAAGTTTGAATTAAACCCACCTTGTAGCGTTAGCATTATTATTAATATACTCTGCGTGAAGACACTGTGTCTACACGAGCAGGTGAAAGTTTGGGTCATTTTACGGGATCAATAAAAGATGGCGGTTGTGAGATTGGGAAGTTGAAGCAGATGATGTACAGAGTTACTTGTCATCATAATGGCTTCTCTGCAGTATTTACACACTTGTTCGGCTGATTGAGGAGATGAAAAGCAGTGTGAAAGTAACTGTTGCTCGGTGTAGATGCATTTTGGAGTTGTAGTTTTTATTCCGATTGTATTATACAACTCAGAACAGGTCACTCGCACCAGTGCGAGTAAATATTTATTCACAGTTGCACAAAATACTTTTCAGTCACAAATGCGAGTGAAATGGACGCACTGTAGAGCCCTGAGTTTATCTGCAAAGTTTTTACCCATTCGGCGTGATTATGTTTAATGTCCCCGACAACCTCTGTAGTGCCATTTAGCATTATCATGATTTCTCCTCGCGCAAAGTGCTGGAGATCGAACCGAGGCTGGCAGCTCCAGCGCTAAAATTCTAACACCGTTTCGGGGTTTTGGCACTACAAAATAACGTCATCGCTGCGCCGCTCTATGGTGATAGGCTGTAAGTATAGGAAGCGCTTGATTTGATCTGCAGTGGAGTTTTAGCGGAGGACGAACTTTAAACGTTAATATTGCAGTCGATCATGCTCATTTAATCGTGGGCAGTCAAAATCGTAATCGCGATCAATATTCGATTAATTGTGCAGCCCTGGCTAATGGTATATGGTACTGTGTCTGATTCAGGAAAGTTTTGTAAGACACGTCGGTACACAGGAGACTAGTGTTGATCTTCAGACTCTGGTGTTTATTGTGCGCTTCAAGAATTTTCACAGCTTTTCACGAGTAGAAGCATAACTTCAAAAAGACTTCACCAACTTACTCTAAGATGGAAATGCCAGCATAGGTACAGAGAAGGAGTTGAAGGGAGGGGGAGAGATAATGGAGAAGCAGGCCTAGCCTGCTAGTAGGTCATCTCTAACCTTGGCATGTTCTGAGATCATACAGTGTTGTAAGACCATACCAAAACACTAAGTACTGAGAAATGACATTCAGCATTTTTAACATCGAGAGATATAGATTAACATAACACTTCAGCACATGGTCAAGTCAGCAGAAAGTAATTAAGCTAGTAATTAAAGGCAAGTATTTCATTGCCCCCATCTGATCACAAAGCAAGCTTAGTCAAGCTAAACCAAATATATGTAAGGTGAGGGCCAGTCACACCTACACATTCTAGACATAATTCTAGATGATCAAATCTTCTTTCAGTATACTGTGCTTGGATAATTTTTGCTATAAGTACAATTTTGAAACTTACAGGACATCATTAGTTCAAATAGCAAGCATATAATAATGATCAGAACAATGATGGAGATAATAACCAAACCATTCTCAACATGTTTATCTCAATAAACTGTTTACATGCACCTTGAATTCAGTTTAAGCTCCATATTCCCGTTGCAGCCATATTTCAAATGTAATGTTTATATGCGTACAGGACGGGTATTGGAATATTCTTGTATGCATTGTTGTTGTAAGTATGCCTGAGGTACCATTCCTAACTACCTAGCGTACAGCTAAGCATCTGTTAGCACCCACAATTCCTTGTGGACTGAGCATGCGCATACATCACCTTTCAGTGGATTTTCTGAATAAGGTGTTTACATGCAACAAATTTAAAACATGCATATTCCAGGCGTGAGAATCAGAATTTGGGAAATCGGAATATTGTCTTAATCTGAATCGGGCAATCGGATTGCAGTGTTTACATGACTCGATACTAATTAGAATATTGCAAAATTCCAATTAATATCAGAATATTGATGTGCATATAAACATAATCATTGTGACCAATATCCAGTGTGTTCTTTTATTCATGCTTTGTCCTTAAGAATGTCCAAGATATATTTTACGGTTGATGATATCGGTGCAACACTCAGGACCTATTAGTGAATGTTCCACCCCAACTGTACTGTGGTGTCTGATTTGGTGAAGAAATTCCAAGACTATATGGCATCAGCAGGCAAGAGTTTGTCATATTTTAAAATATATATAATAATAAATAAAAATATAGACAATAATGATGCTTTTGCAATCCTAAAACGAATAGCAATTTAAGCAAATGATCGATCAGTTGCATGCTCCCATCCACTAGTTAATTATTTACATCATATTCATAAAGCGTGCCCTAATTATGTTTGTATACATCTAATTTACAAGAAATACACCCTAAGATATGCAGCTACTGTATACTGTAAGCCAATTAAAGGGAAACAATCAGCAGACCACAGTTATCTAAGAGGAAAGAAATGTATTCATTTATTTTCAATAACCGTTTTATCCCTGTCAGGGTTGCACCGGATCCGGAGCAAATTCTGGCAACACTGGGTGCAAGGAGGAGGGTTTCACCAATTATGGGACACCAGTGCATTTACACACACATTCACAGACATTTATACCTAGGAGCAATCTAGCAGGATTGAACTCAGGACCCTAGAGCTGTGAGGTGGCAATGCTAAGAAAAGAAGTTATATAATGAATGTGATAAATAACAAAGGTGCTCATTGGCTATAGACATGATTTTATGAATGGCAAACATTTGAAAGATTTATGGAGGCAACCAAAGACAGGATATTATGCAAAATAAAATGAGCCTCCCATGAATGACGACATACACCTCAACCTTTCCTTCTCCTAACAACATTCAAAACTCCTTTTTATTTATTTATTTATTTATTTATTTATTTATATGTTTTATATAAATATATAGCTGCAATATTCTTGATGCATTCACCTTGACCTGTAGCATGTACTGGTATATCCATATGGTTTGATTGTGCTCAGCACCACTTTTCTCCTGTGTTAGTTTGGAGGGACTCATTGATTGTATCAGATTGGTTGCATAATTGATTGTAACTGGTTATTAACCTCCGAGAACTTTGTGGCCAGCAAAGCGCTGTGTGAGAACAGGCCTTAATCATTCACAAATGGCAGCCACTAATGAAATTAGTTCTGCACTACAACGTTATTTGTTGGAGAAAGCATTGACAAGGGCATTCAATGCTGAAGTTTACTTTCCTGTGAAATTATTTTTCACTGCCCATTCTTATTACTTTTCTGAATTTAAATTAATAAAATATTCAATATAGTAATTAGTTTAGTAAATATGATATTTTATGCAGCACAGCTACAGTGTGATTCAATCAGGCTTAAATAAGCATTGGTGAACTTTTCAGTGCCTTCAAACCTGTGAAACATTTTGACAAAACAGTGTACCTTGAGGCTGTCGTGGAAATTGGACAACACTTGCAGACTCGTCCTCTGAAGGTAAAAAAAGGTTTATTACAGAAAGATGGTTAGTACAGGATAGAATAAAGCAGGTTAGAATAATGAGAGCGCTCTAAAGTGCTTGTTCTGAACCACTACTATATATGAAACACCGAGCATAACACACTTCTGTGTACTGATAAGAAGCAGTTTGAGGCAGTTCAAACAGGCTTTGTTTTAGGGTCTTAGAAGATGTGCAGACGAACCTTGAACAGAAGAACATGTTTGTGTCTCTGTAAGCAGATAAACATTCTATACTGATCTCAGTGATATGACATGGCCTTCTTAAGTGTTTTTCCTCAGTTGAACATGAACAGAACAAAATTATTACAAAGTAAAAATTTGTAATTTTCCTCACAAGGCTTAGAATGCACATTAGGTTTCCTACAGGTGCTCTGGTTAACTCCCCCAGTCCAAAGATATTAGTTGTAGTCAGATTGGCATCTCTCAATTATCCGTTGTGTGTGTATATGTGTAAGTAAAAGTGGAATTTTTATCTCTCAAACACATATGTAGTACAGATGGTGCAAGAGTATAATGCGGTTAGTGCGTGTATTCACCTTGCAGATGAAGCTGGAAAGTTCAGTTCTGTGGTCTTAGGCTCCATCTACAGGTATACAGATATTTTTGAAAACATGTTTTTTACCCATACATTTCCCCTTTTTTGGTTATCTGCCAGTTCAGTCATCTGCCAATTCCCTGCAGATTCCTCACCTGGCAGCTCTCCCCTCTCATCCAACAGCTACCTATCAGGGAAGTAATATGTGAAGACTAATATGTGCTTCCTCTAAGACAGGTGAAGCCAGCCAACTGCATAAAACACATGAGGAACAGCGCTAATCCACATACATGAGCTCATAGATGCCCACGAGTGGCTAGTTTCACTGTGATTGACAGTGGAGGGTATGCCAAGAAAGTATTGCTCCCTTGGTTCATGGACACAGGATTCAAACTCTCAATCTCCAGACAATAGGACAAAAGCTTTTCTGATGCACCACAAGTGGCGCAACAGAAAAATGTTTGCCCCATCATCTGGAGATTGTGAGTTTGAATATCAGTGATACCTCACCCATCCATGGCAGGGGGTCAAGAAAGCAAAATTGGCCTGGGTGGGAGGGAGCCATACTCTCTCACCCTGGTCAATCAGATTGACATTAGCCAATTATGGGTGTCTGTGAGGCCATGCAGGCAGATATGACCGATAGCATGTTCCTCTGAATGTGTTATGCTGCTCTGTGCAGTCCCTCCAGAATTTTGTGATTTTTAGATTGCAGAAATTAATGCAAAATCAAGCAAATTCCACAATATTAGGAGGACCTTGCAATCTTTCAAAATTCACAGAATTTCTACAGATTTGGGCCAAGATTTGGGCCATCATGTGACATCATCACAATGCAGCATTCAGCCAAAGTCCTCTTTGATTCACGTGCATCGAACATGAATATAGCTAAAAGGTCTCCTTTACCAACAAACATCACTGCGAAAGACTGTGTAAAACAATTTTGTGCAATTACAATTTTCCAAATTCAATTAGTTTTCAGCAAAACCCCCCCCACAAAACCTCAACAAGTTGCATTGCAAAATGTGAAAAGTGATGCAGCAAAATCAAGCATTTTTGACCACAACAATTAAAAAAAAAAAAAAAAAATTCTGAAGAACTGCCTGTGGCTCTGCATGAACAGCAGTTTGAAAAGATGCGGAGGTTGGCTTCACAAGTCTCTGAGGAAGAATTTATTTGCCCCACTCTCCCTGGTTGGTAATTGTTATATGATAGGGCAGATTTAGCTTGTGAGTGGATGGGAATTGGTGGTAGGGAAAGTCCACACTGGGTTAAAAAAAAAAAAATGCAAGTACCAGCCTAGTCAGCAGTCCACACCTTGGAAGGTGTTTTCTCTTTGCTTTGTTTTCAGTGTCCCAAAATGCTGTTTTCATGTGGATGGGAAGCCAACGCTCAGAGAAAACAACTGTATTTTCAGAAACATCTGTATACATGTGAATGTGCTGATTGTGACCAAGGAAGTTCTGGCAGTGTTAGGAATCTTGCACCAAAACCTCACATGAACTCTGCTATGATGAACATCTAAAACCAAAATGTCATCACTTTTTAGCATCATAGGCTTATTGTGAGAGAATCTTAATAATTTAATCTGACTTTCTGTTCATATCTGATATTTCACAGTCACAGAATATGACACAGTTTTTATTAGCATCACCTTATACAGTGTGACATTTAATAAACTTATAAGACTGCTGTTATCACACAACATAAAGCAGCATTTAGGGATTATTTTGGGTCTTTCATCTAAACTGCTTGAGGCAGTGGCACTGGATTTCTTTAATGCACATGTAGAAATACAGTTATAGTAATTTCAGGAACTTTACCTCAAATAAAATTATTTCCTTCTGATCAGTTATGGCACCAGCAAGGGGAACTGTGGCAGTGAGCACTCAAACAAGGATAATGCCTGGGCACAGCAAAAAGGATTGAAGGATTCAGATGGATTTCTGAGGAATCTTCTATACTTCTGTGGAAGTGGCCTGATGGAATCCCATAATTAATGGCTTACCAAGGGAAAATGACTGCATACCAGATTTGTATGTAAATTCCAACATTTCTACCCTTTTCCCTATCATTGTTATCAGTGTTGTTTCTATAATTGGTTTACAGAACCCTGCAGTGCTATTTGGAGAAACAGTGTTTATTTGCATAACCTCTTATAAAGACTGTTATTTGACACCAAACAGGGTTTCTGTACAATGATAAAATGCATGTGATTAAAGGAATTTTGCAACCTAGCATAATACAATTACATACGCTGAAAGCAGACATCCCATTTCTCCCAGAAGTTCCAGAAGTCTCCTGCATTTTAATAGTGGCTCCCTGACACCTGCAAATTATATCCCAGAAATCTCTTTTATAAATTTTTTTGTCCAGTTCCTCCATCACTTCAGTTCAGTTTAGTGTCTGCAGCGCCATGGCAGAGTGTCCAAATACATAAAAAATAAGTACAAAACACACTTCACCCCAGACTACTCTAAAGTGGGTGTGGCACAGTAGCCAGTAAAGCCACCTTCCTGAAATGAGTTTTTGCAGGTTGGGATGTCTATGACAGCGTTTATGCAGTTTGCAAGAGTATCTAAATATAATGTAGTACTGAAATGATAACAAAGCAGCATGCCTCAGTAGATGTGATCTGTGATCTATTTACAGACTAACTGGTGAGTCAACTCCTACAGGGTTTAATTGAATATTTGTCCTGTAGATGCGGATCATCTCTGTGGGAATTTAACATTGGTGATTTACCTTGTCATACTCGGTGTATACCTGGTGTAGTGTTTAACAAGCGTGTAGTATCACGGCTACACGTGACCTCAGCACTGAAGAGCCCTTTCCATACTGGCTTAAATGTACAGGGGGTCCTGGAGTGCTCCTGTGTCTTGAGTTCCATACAGCCATGTCGATGTTTTTCTCAGGCCTCCTCTGACCGGCTGCATTACCTACTGTTTTTTACCAAACTCGGCGCTCGTCTGATCATTTTAGACCTGTCTGGATGCAAATGTCTAATTTTATATGCAGGTTTTACCCTTGCTGCCACTTGCTGCCACTTGCTGCCACTTGCTGCCACTTTAACTGCTGCTATTTGCGAAATTCAGCAAATGTAGCACCTATATTAGTAACCCTCCCCCAGATATTGAACACTTCCCAAGTAACAAAATGAAAAATGGAAGCTGCTTCTATACTTTTTGATTATTGTTGTTTTATTGTATTTTCAAATCAGTGCTGCAGCTTTGGGTCACCCCAAACTAAAATAAGAGCCAAGGTCTCTTCTCTACTCCAGTGGCTCTTCGACCACATGGACACCATGTTGTGAATGGAGCGTGATCATATTACCCCATGATGCAAACCTCTGGGTTTGCAGAAAATACAACCCGCTAGAAACTCACTCATCCTGGGGTAATTTTATTGTTGTCCGTATGCAAGATTTTTAACACGAGGAGACGTGTAAAAAATTATTTGCTGATGTTCCCTGATAAATCAATCCAAACCGAATAGAGTTAAGGACTCCTTCCTTGGCTTTTTAGATGAAATCCTGTCATTTCAGGACATTAACAATTTCAAATTGTACTATTATTATGACAGCTGGGTTGCTGTCTGTGTGGAGTTGCACATGTTCTCCCCATGTCCACATGGTTTTCCTCTGAGTTCTTCAGTTTCCTCCCACAATCCAAACGCCAGCCGATAGGTGGACTGGCATGCGCCAGTCTCTCTGATACTTGGGCGAAACTCTCTCTCTCTCTCTCTCTCTCTCTCTCTCTCTCTCTCTCTCTCTCTCTCTTTCATACTTCGCAGTAACTGTTAAATAAATGTCTCCTAGCAAAAAAACTTCCCATCATCAATGATTACAGGTTTTTCTTTGTTAAACACAACATGCTTTTTAAATCCATTACTAGACTTAGAGTATCTGCCATTCATGTCCCTGTAAATGAGCTGTTACTATAGAAACAATAACGTATTACAGTGAGCACATTAATATTAACCTATCATTCCTGTTATGGCTGAAACTACTGTCAGTCATGCTGTTATACAAATATAATGCACACCAATCAGATTTGAGAGTTTAATCAATCTTTGGTATAATTATTTTAAGGAACTCATATAAGGCATTAATTAATGTCTTATTATTGTAACTGACTGAGTTACAATATTATAGTGCATGAAAAAGCCTTAGCCATTAGGAAGCAAGCAAGCCAAACAGTTTGTTAATGAGAGACGCTACATTCTGTTCACCTGCAAATTATTTTCCAAATAGGATGAAATAATGTGAATTTATACATTGGCTCATATGACAAGCTCTATTCAAGCTCTGCATAAAAAACTGTTGGAGCACATTGAAAATGAAAATGAGTCGACATAGTCTGTCACAGTGAGTCCAACTGGTGATAGATTTCAGAAAAGTCTGTAATGATGCTACACTGGGCTTGGAAATATCACCATGGGTTATATATAATATTAATTAGACAGGTCTACTGATACATGAATGTCCAATGTCCGCAACACCAGAGGACAAAGTTGCATGCAGCTACAATTCCAGGCTAATCATTCTACTGTATGATTCCCTTCTGGTTGCTCGGAGGAGCTTTGGCTGCTGAAATCAACTGGCATGTCAAATCCACTAGAGATGGCATGGTTTATCTGGGTCACTCTGACTGTGCTGGTGGTTGTGACAAAAAAAAAATTCTGATTCTAAAGATGTAAAACTGGGGTTAATCATTATGGATTTTCTTTTTTTTTTTGTGACTTGGTTTGCCTGAATCAAGCTCCAAATTATCCTGGGTTCTTTAGCATATCATAAAATGACACTTTCTCAAGAAACGTATACATCTCTTTTAGATGTATTTAAATTTAACATTCTTTTTGTTATGATCTTCTGATGGTTTAGGGACTACTGTAGGATGGGTTAGAGAAAAAACATGATTCATACAAAACTTATGGTACCATCTGCCATATAGTGGAGCGTCAGCTCACAGCATAACCATTAGTGACTTCGTAGCCTGAATGAATATCGTGTTGAACTATTTATAGCTGTCAGTTAATCATTTTTTTTTCTAAAATCCGCATATGGGTTTTTTTGCAGCTACAAGCATTTAAGTCCCAGCAGTGAAATTTTCTGTTAAGCTTTGTCATAGTATGCTTGATAAATATAAAACACAGTGCCATTACACACCTCGACATAAAAAATAATTACTGATCAATGTGATTTTTTAAAAAAAAAAAAAAAAAAAAAAAAAAAAAAAGGAGCATGTATAGGCCCTTATCCAGGCATCATCCAAGATTGATACTGAGACTTGGGCTGGGTACACGAATGTAATGTTGTGGTGAGATGCTGTTTGTGTTATGGGTTTGTGTTGGTGTAGTAGTATTAATATTCGTTCCACATCAACTTTAGGCCATAATATTTTTGAAAAATGAAAATCAGTTCTTTACTGCAATACCTCTACTATCTTTGACACATGTTATACCTTCTGCTTTTGTCTGTTACTGTTGTTCTCTACACTAGCCTGTTGTTAAAGTTAAATTAACGTGTACCATTAACATTGTGTCCTTAACAACACCAGATGTCATTACCGCAGCAATGATTTATTTTAATTATTATTCAGATTTTTATTTGCAAAAATGATTTTAACATTTAATTAGAGATGATTTACACATTTGAATAAAAAGCAAAATATTTTATCTTTTGTGTGTAAGAAAACATTTGCCATCAAAGGTTACTGTCTAAATTTTACATGGCATTATTAAAATTATTTTTTAATATTAGTATTTACAAAGTTGCACAAGCCTTGAAATTTTTTTCATAGAAGTTTATATATATATATATATATATATATATATATATATATATATATATATATATATATATATATATATATATATATATATATATATATATATATGAACATGTGTGTGTGTGTGTGTGTGTGTGTGTGTATATATAAACATGTGTGTATGTATATATACATGTTCCCAATTAAAATTTTGTGTACCTTTTTTATATGTATTACAGACTCTGATGGTTAAAATTCTAATTCAGTTTGGTGGAGTCAAAAGTGACCGTAGTTGCAGAAGCACCCACATAGGACTTGCACTTCAGAGTGGAAATTGACATTTTTCTATGCTTGTTGACATTCAGTAATGATCTCTGAAGTCTTAGATTTATGAAATCTTGATAAACCATTTTTAATGAAAAGGAATTCATTATTGCAAGTGTATTTTTGATCCTAGGCACTGCAATGACATTGTGTTTATGATTCCCTAAATGTGTGACTTCATGCATTTTAGCTTACACATAGCGTTTGGGCTAGGTACATGGGGATGAGTATATTAGATTGTGGGAAACCCATCACCAGGAAGCAGTTGCTGCAGGGGGAAACATATGTGACAGTTGGAGAGAACCAGAAGGCTGCAACATGGATGTCCAGTAGGCCATCTGTCCTCAACCCTGACTGAAGCCAGACAGTACTCAAAGAAACTCTCTCAAACTCCAACCCTAAAGCAGCTTTAAAATCCCTTAGGGAGAATTCCATAGCCATGTTCAGCACAGATGAGTGAGAATGGCCGCCACAGCGGCTTTAGCCATATGCGAATGGATACATATACATGGCATGACTTCATGCACTGCTGTGTGTTAGGAGTTGGCATGTTTTACAGGGAGAAAGCATGGCTGAATTCTGCTTCAATTAAAAGGTAGAAGCCCAATCCAGAAGCTATTGTCTGATCTGAATTTTATGCACACACACATACACACACCGTTCATCATGCACTCAAAGATGTCCAAAACCACTTGCATACTATATTCTAAAAGTACATTTTGTGTTCAAATATTTTTATTCACTATCTTGGCCAGGATTGCAGTGGATAAGATAACAGCTGAGTTTTCTCCTATAATGCCTAATGAGGTTGGAGAATGGCATGGGGTCTGAGACCATTCCTCCATACAGAATCTCTCCAGATCCTTCAAACGCTGGTGAACTCTGCTCTGCAGTTCACCCCACAGGTTTTCTTTGGGTTTCAAGTCAGGGGACTAAGAGGACCTTGATTTTGTGTTTAGAAAACCATTTTTGTGTTGATTTTTATGTATGTTTTGGATCATTGTCCTGCTGGAAGATCCTACCACGGCCCATTTTGAGCTTTCTGGCAGAGGCAGTCAGGTTTTCATTTAATATCTGTTGATATTTGATGGAGTCCATGATGCCATGTATCCTAACAAAATGTCCAGGTCTTGCAGAAAAATAGCCCCAAAAGATTAAAGAGCCACCACCATAATTAACCATGGGCATGAGGTACTTTTTCATATGGCTACGTCTCTGGGTGCACCAAAACCACCTCTGGTGTTTATTGGCAAAAAACTGTATTTTGGTTTCATCTGACCATAGAACCCTATCCCATTTGAAGTTCCAGTAGTGTCTGGCAAACTGAAGACGTTTGAGTTTGTTTTTGGATAAGAATAGAGGCTTTTTTCTTGAGACCTTTTTAAACAAATTGTGGTGATGTAGGTGACTTCAGATTGTAGTTTTGGAGACTTTCTGACCCCAAGATGCAACTAACTTCAACAATTCTCCAGCTATGATCCTTGGAGATTTTTTGGCCACTCGAACCATCCTCTTCACAGTGCACTGAGACAATATAGACACACATCCAATTCCAGGTTGATTAATAACATTTCCAGTTGACTGGAACTTCTTTATTATTGCACTGATGGTAGAAATGGGCATTTTCAATGCTAGTGCTATTTTCTTATAGCTACTTCCCATTTTGTGACACTCGACAACCATTTGCCACACATCACAGCTGTATTCCTTGGTCTTGCCAATTGTTATGAATGTCTAAGGGAATTTGGCCTATGTGTTACCTTATATTTATACCCCTGTGAAACAGGAAGTCATGGCTGAACATTTTCCTGTTCCTAGTCACCCAGTTGTACTAAAAAAAAATATTAAAATATCGATGGGAATATGCTTCAAATATATTTTTCTCATATGAATTCATTGGGGTGCCGATAATTGTTGAACACCTATATTTAACAAAGATATATTTTTTGGATAAACCTGTTTGCAATTGTTTGATATCCATGAGAGCAGAGTATTTTTGTGAATTTGTTTTAACAAAAGATCAAACGGTTAAACAATAAACGCAATTTTTCACAGCCTTTTTTTCTCATATTTACAAAGGGTGTCAATATTACTTGAAGGCACTGTAGCTAAGCTTTCTGGTCAAAAACTTCACAAAACTATTGACAGTTTTTGGTGCTTATAACAGGTGGCCCACCACCAGAGGTAAACTGCTCATACTAAGCCAAGGTGAAAAATAGTAATTAAAAATGTACATTATTTTTCATTTGACATGGATTGTTCCTGCTACTAAATATGCATATAAATGTGAACTGAATAATACTTACAAGGTAATATTAATAATCACAAGGTTTTTTTTTTCCCCCTTTCTGATTTGTTGAGGTCCACCTTCGATGAAGTTACTGTACTAGGTGGGAGATGTAGTCATTTATGTCACATGACTAGCAGCAATGGCATTACTTTCATTGGTTACAAATCAGACAGTGGTGACTAATGATATAATTTGTCATTCATTTAGATAGAATACTTAATATTTTTCAGTGACATGCTAATGAATAAGTATATGATTACAGAGAGCAGCGGCATAACTGACTTTGTTATTGTAATGTAATTAATGGCACATTCATAGATATCCAAAACCTGTTACATTAAAATAAACAAATAAATGAATAATTAACCAATCAATCCGTCAGTTAATTAATTAAATCTCTTCTTTTATCCATCACTGAGGATTGACTTAAATGGGTGGCAGATCACCTTTTTCCTTTCAAGCAAATGAAATCATCAAGGTCCTTTCTTCTCTGCCAATTGAAGGTTACTGTGCATTCTGAATTCTCCTCTCACCATGTAGACAGACTGTGTTTTAAATTTTATTGATGTTCATGTGGCTGACCGTCTGTCCAATCTATAAATCTGCTTCCCACTGACAGTGATGTAAAAATAAGAGACCGACTTTGCCTCCTCCCAGGAGGTGTTTTTGCCTGAATCAGCTCTGTAGTGAGAGTCTTGCCCTTCAGGTGATTCCCAGATAGAAATAAGAGCTGGCTCAGTTCTGAACCACCTTCATTTGGTCCTGAACTCATCTGAATCTGGCTTTCTGAACACTTCCACAGCTCAGCCTTTGTAAGTCTATATCTTACAGTTGGGCCACATTAATATAAGTATTAGTATAAACATTAGGTATGTTTGGTTGATTTTTGGACTTGTTTAGATTTTTTATATATATATATATAATATATATATATATATATATATATATATATATATATATATATATATATATATATATATATATATATATATATACCGTTGGGACACTTTTGGTCAACAATACACCTACCAATGCCATAGTTAACCCTTATCTACCAAAACTATATGATGTGCAAATGGGCTGGAAGCTTCTATTAGCTGGTGGTTTAAATAGGGTTACTAATTCAGCATGATCAAATTCCCAGGGATTTTTCCCCAAATGGAATCATTTAATGGCTTTTTATTAAAATTGTATATTATTATTTTAAATATTACAATGCATTTGACAGTGAAAGTTGTTGGGATTTGAATGCATTAAAATTTAAACAGGAAGTGTATATGCTATTTTGAGTTTTGGGACATCGGCTGGTTTTGGACTAATTTTACTGAACATTGGTCTGCTTTAGTCAAGCAGAAAGAGTTTAGGGTCTATGAAATCCATCAGGTAGTTGTTAGTTTTGTATTTAATACAGAAAATCACATTTAACACTTGTAGTTTCATGATTTTGTTCAAATATTGAACTACAGGGTGGCAGGCTATGAATTTGGTCTGGTGTTTCCATTGCTGCAGCCCTGTACAGCACTTTACATAACAGTCTATAAATAGTGAGGTGTTCTCCACACACAGAGAGTGAGAGTTTGTTTGTTTGTTTTCTTTGTTTGCTTTAGAACAAGTGGAGACTGACTAATATCTGGAGTCTCCCAGTTAATATGGTAGGGTTAGCAACACTAGTTTTATCACTGCTCTCAGAATGTTGCTCACTGCATTTCTTCTGTGCCACTCAGGCCCGGTTAGGGGAGTTCTTCAACCCTCCCTAAACCCACCCCCCGCCCCCCCCCAAAATAAAATAAAATAAAATAAAATAAATAAATAAATAAATAATTGAATAAATGAATAAATCACATTTTCTTAATTGTTTTCCTGTTTACTTAGTGTTAATATGGTGCTTGTTTTAATTTAGTGCTTGGTTGTCATATTTATCAAACACAGTACTTCATAGCAACTGCATCTTAATGACGCATTAATAAAATATACATTTCATCAGAATATTTAACTCACAATCAGTACATAACTACTGTGTGGATTTGATGCATGTCAGTACTGAAGAACAAATTATCCTACTTTATCTTAACTAACATAAAATCAGCTAGAAACATTCAGGCATACCTTTTTACTAGTATGATCAGACATTAGCACAATAATCTTAATGATTTTATCTACTAGGTGTATTCTGTTAAAATATTCTGTACATAAGAATTCATGGACTAGAGAAAAACGTATAGCAGATCATTCCCTGACTGAAGTCTGTTCTGTTTCATGTATGCCCATGTCTTTTGTTACTCTCAAATTATTTCAAAAATTGTGCAGAGCTATCTTTAGTTCCTGCTCTGATAGGAATTCACTGCAGAAGAGAGTCCAAGATTGAGCATGAGATTATAGTTAGATCTGACTTCTTGTGTTTTGTCATCATTACCAAGTCTGTTACACTGGCTTGCTTGTTATTGTGCCAAAGTTTGTTTTTATTGGAGGTGTGTGTGTGCGTGTGTCGGGTATAGCTGCATGAATTGAATACAAAACTTGAAACACAACCACATCTCAGAGTGTTCTCTGAATAATTATTGAGGGGTGACTCATAAATGGTGCCAATGCAGTTTGATTGTGTAAATGGTGCTTTTTAAGGCTTGACGGAGCATTCATAAGATCTCTGACTACTGTGCACTGTTACAAGTCTCAAACGTCACCTCTAGCCTGTTTTTAAGGAAGCCTGCTGTGTCATTCAGATGTTTTAATGTTTGTGTGGTCATTGTGCATGCTAAAAATGACTTTATTAATGAGTCCGTATTAATCACGTACATTAGAACACAGTGAAATTCTTTTCTTCGCATACCCCAACATGTTATGAAGCTCAGGTCAGAGCGCAGAGTCAGCCATGATACAGTGCCCCTGGAGCAGAGAGGGTTAAGGGCCTTGCTCAAGGGCCCAACAGTGGCAGCTTGGCAGTGCTGGGGCTTGAACCCCCGACCTTCTGATCAGTAACCCAGACCTTTAACCGCTAAGCCACCACTGCCCTATAGAGAATGAATCACTTTTTACCAGCTCATCATTAGAATTTAGGCTGTGGTGATGGATTGAGGTGGTAGAGGAGGGTAAAGGAGGCTGGTTTGTTTTTCCAAGAGAGTTGGGTGATTTGTATCAATAATTTACAGGAGTTTTTTTTTTTTAGATGACATGGCAATTCGTGTGTGTGTGTGTGTGTGTGTGTGTGTGTGTGTGTGTGTTCTGCTGTCAAGGCTCTGAGCAATGACTTCTTGAGGAATAGCTTGAACGAGTGAAATAGTGGGCAGTCAACCTGAAATATGCCTGCATTTAAAAGAAAATGATAATTTGTTGCTCAACAGGGTCTCACACTGACAAATTTATAACAATTTAGACAAATCAGATTGTTTGGAAACATTATGAAGGTTAAGGTACAGTTCTAGGGAATGGTTAATGTTTGAAATTGAACAAAATCCAACAACTGTTTTATTGAAATTCTTACCACTTGTAGGGAAAAATTAGCTTTTCCTTTTGTTAGGTTGAGTTCAAAATGGGGAAATGTGCAAACTTAATATTTCAACAGCTGATCAACTATTCATTCACTGATAAGTTTAAGTTAATGTATCTTAAGTCTAGCTGGGATATTAATCCCGTGGCCACCGGTAATAATATCCTGATGTTAAACACGAATTATGAGCACAGTAATAAGATCAGAAAACTTAAGACAATAAATCATAAATATAGACTAGACACTTTCTATTAAAATCAGAAGAGACTTTATTAAACTACTCTAATACACAGAGACTAATCTAACACACAAACAAAGGGGGTGAAAATATCTTTGACGGAGAATGAATGGCTCCTTAATTTGACACCGTATGCAATTAATCTAATTTTCACTCCATTCTAGAAGGGCTCTATTAAATACACCAGTTCGACTGTGACCTCGAGGTGCTTGCGTTGACGTTGCTCTAGATGGGGGATTCCCTTGGAACGTCATGGTGTAGAAGGGATTTCGGTTGGTGGGGATTCATCAGCGGTCTGGTTGCTTTTGAGCAGCATCTAGCAAGACCAATCAGAATGGTGAATGGAGAGGAGTCTTGTAGGTGGCCTGACTGAGGAGCTCGGCAGTGGTCCTTCTGGTTCTTTCCCGACTAGAGTTAGGAAGCTTTGCAGGAACCGGCTTGCGCAGACGTTGATTGCAGAGTACTCTTGCAGGTGTTAGTTGTAAAGAGAATTCCTGAAGATTTTGATTGGAGAACTTCTGCAGATGTTGGTTGAAGCGGACTCCTGAAGATGTTGATTAGGGAGTACCTTTTGAAAGTGCTGCTAGAAGAGAACTCATTGTTTCCATGGTGTCCAAGGGTTTTAACTTTTCCGAGCTGGGACGAACACAAAAGGTTTTGCTCCAATCATCATGAAGATAGGGCGGGGTGTAGCTACATTCTCCGCCCATGATATTACTCAGTCCATGGTCTTTGTGGTCACATAATTTCATGCCTTCTCTTTTTCCTTTATAGAGTGTGGATCAAACTTTTAGTCCTAACTGTTGGTACCTACACCTAACAACATTCTCCTTACTGTCATCTTTCAGCAAAACACTCAAGGAACACACACACTAAATAAGACACATATGTTGGCCATTGTTAACACATTACTAATAATTAATCAGGCACCTATATCCATAATCAATCATACTCCGGCATGTTAAAGAATCAAATGTCTACATGCAAATTTGTGGTTATAAGCATGATAATTATAGGTTAACATGTAGAAGAAAATGGGCAACTTCAGTTGTTATTGTATTATTCTTGCAGTCCTTGGTCTTTTTGAATACATGAGGTGTCCTGATGCAGTTGGTGTGCCCGGTGTGATAAAGACCGTGATAACGAAGGTGAACTGGGTAAGAGAACAAAAGGGCCTTGCCTGTGTCTTGCCTGTTTGGGTGAGTCACCCCCCCTTTTCCCAAAGTGATTAGCTGAGGGACAGGCTGTCATCTTGTAGGCCAGTCACCATGTCTCGGCCAGTGGCCTAGATCAATGAGTTTTAAGAGAGGTTTGCTAATCTGTGAGGGATCATCCATTGTTCACAGTATAGTGAGAACCCAGAAATGAGCCATGAGCTGTAATTGGCTTGGTGCCTCAAAGTCTGCACACAGGGGTTCATGATTTAAGGCTCATGTGAAGGGGTGATCTTGGGGCTTATCTTATGCTTATGATCTTGCGCACTTGTGCACGCGAGGTCCTACACACTTTTTGGGCATGTTGTGTATAGAAGCCCTAAGCAGCCATGCATTATTTTTTTTTGTTTTGTTTTCTAGTGATCATGACTTAATTTTCTTGTGATCTCCATAATAATTTTTTTTTTTCTCGATGTAGTTTTATCACAAGAAAATCTTGTGCCTTGTGAATGGGACTGGTGTTGCATGCAAGTTGCTGTCTTTGCCATTGCCATCATAAATGTAATAATTGCCCGCTGTATAGAGATGGTCTTTATATCTGCATTAAGAGAACTGGGCATTCCCTTCTCAAGTGTCGGACACTAATGTGGAAGTTGTCAATCACTGACAGACATAGAGCTATTTCTGCTTGAGTGAGTCCCTGATTAAAGTAAACATTAATTTGTTCGTCCATGATGCTGCGGGATTGTGCTAAGCTTTTGATTGTCATGATCACAAGAAAACAACTTTTATTATGTAAAGATCATGAGAAAATTAAATGGAGATCATGAGAAAACAAGAAAGAAAGAAAAAATAAATTATACATTGCCACTTGGGGCTTCTGTAATTGTGTGAGAGGAAATGTACCGTATACAACATTGTTTATTTTACTAATGTTACTAACCCTATGATGTTTGAAAAGGTGCAATGATAGGATTACAACCTCAGTAATCATATTATTGCTCTGTCTTTTGTTTTGCTCTCTGGGAAAACTCACTGGATGTTGCTGCTGCTAAACTATGGAAATGGCTAAACCTGATCTCTACTTTTCAGAAAACATAAATATATATTTAAATATATTAAAATAGTTTAATATATTTAGTGTTTAGAACACTTGCCTCACAACTCCGGGATTGGGGGTTCAAATCCTTCCTCCACCCTGTGTGTGTGTGATTTGCATGTTCTCCCTGTGCTTTGGGGGTTTCCTCAACCAGTCCAAAGATATGCAGTGTAGGCTTATTGACATTAACAAACTGTCCACAGTGTGTGATTGTGTGTGCGTTTGTACCCTCTGATGGGTTGTTTTGGTGCCCTGGGATAGGCTCCAGGCTCCCCTGCGATTCTGTGAAGGATAAGCAGTATGGAAAATGGATGGATGGATGTTAACCCTTTTACACTTCACAACTTTAATTGCACAGGGGTTCACACTACATGATTCAATGCTGAGACAATTAAACCTGCATGAAAATAAAGCCTCAGCAGTCACTCACTGCCTGAGAAAACAGTGTCACAGAGCAGCTCATATTACATGAGCAGTCTCAGAGCACCAAAATTAGTTGGTGACTCGGAAATCTTGTAGCGTGTACTAGACTTTAGGGGCAGGTTTAACAAATACAGTAGTAAATGTCTAATGTCAGTCCTTCTAAAAATGTGTTAGCTTTGTGTGCTTTTCTCTCCTGGTGAACAACGTGCTTTGAATGATGAGTTGTTGCATAGCTGTGCAGCTGCAACATTGCTTAATCAATTCAGTACAGATACTGACTCTCAAAATGCCATTATATTATCAAAACAGAGAAGAATTTACTGCTATAACTTTATTTGTGATTGAGATGTGCAAAAGGGAAACATTTCAGTTCTGGAAAGTTTTCAGAACTACAGTCTTGTCAAACCATATCTTCATGGACCTCACTTTGTGCACAGCGACACTGTCATGCTGGGGCAGGTTTCAACCCCTATAGTTCCACTGAAGGGAAATCTTAATTCTACAGCATACAAAGACATTCTATGCAATTATGTGCTTCTAACTTTGAGGAAAGTGTACATTTGGGTGTGACCAATGTCTGACCATTGTGTACACTGATCAGCCATAACATTAAAACCATCTGCATAATATTGTGTAGGTCCCCCTTGTGCCACCAAAACAGCTCTGACCTGTCAAGGCATGGATTCCACAAGACCTCTGAAAGTGTACTGTGGTATCTGGCACCAAGACGTTAGCAGCAGATCCTTTAAGTCCTGTAAGTAGTATAGTGGGGCCTCCATGGATTGGACTTGTTTGTCCAGCACCTCCCACAGATGCTCTATTGGATTGAAATCTGGGGAATTTGGAGGCCAAGTCAATACCTTGTACTCTTTGTTCAGGAATGGTTTGAGGAACATGACAATTTTTGCAGGATGTCAGGGTGCATTATCCTGCTGAAAGAGGCCATTGCCATTAGGGAATATTGTTGCCATGAAGGCGTGTACTTTATCTGCAACAGTATTTAGGTAGGTGGTACGTGTCAAAGTAACATCCACATGAATGCCAGGACCCATGATTTCCCAGCAGAACATTGCCCAGAGCATCACACTGTCTACGCCAGCTTGCCTTCTTGGCATAGTGCATCCTGGTGCCATCTCTTCCCCAAGGTCAGCAATGCACACTCATCCGGCCATCCACATGATGTAAAAGCAAACGTGATTCATCAGACCAGGCCACCTTCTTCCATCACTCCATGGTCCAGTTCTGATGCTCATGTACCCATTATAGGTGCTGCGGCAGTATACAGGGGTCAGCATGGGCACTCTGACTGGTCTGAGATAAACTTAACCTGTCAGTGGTTTTAAGGCTGATCAGTGTATAGTACAAAATATCAAAGTGTGACCATATTATTGGTGTTACCAGGATACCACAGATATAAGCTGAAAATGTAAAACAACAGGAAATTGCAATTTTGGTGTTGTTTGGTGCTGAAATAAGTTTGTTTCCTGATGGTGAGTCAGACTTATATGTTTAACTCCAAATATCACTCGTTACTGTCTCATTATTGTAAAACTGAGTAGTGTTACCAAAGTTTAGGCAAGTAGATCATGCTTGCGGTCAAGTGATGTGAAAATGCACCATCATTCAGTCCTGTGAAGGCCATGTAGAGGGATTTCCCAGGCTGACACACATGTACAAAAAGGCTACTGATTTACAGTGTAATAGCTGATGTTGCGTATTGATTTGAAAAGTCATATTTCAATATTCAAGTTTATATATGATGTACATGACCAAGCCCATGAGGTGAAAAAGCGGTGGCCATGACTTACTTATACCTCTGCCGGTAAGCCCCAGAAATCTGATAAGACCAGGATGACACTTTTTGTGTTAGCTTGACACGTGTTCTAGTCCAACTATTACAATTCTGTCCAGCAATCTTGTTTAATCTGCATTAGAATTTGCATGCATTGCTGTAATAACTGCATTCACTCTAAACTATGTGTACATACTTACAGAAGTACATTTCCAGTGCACTTGCATGTGTGCAATAAGAAGTCGATGCAGCTGCTTCTGCTGCTCTGGCAGTGTCTTTAGCTGCGGTTTCTTTCCACTCAGTGCCTGTGCTCCCTCATGCTGTGCTAAGCCTCTCTGTGGTGATAATGGGAGATGAGGGGACCAATTCAGAATGAGGGGAAGTGATGAGGCGTTCTGTCAGTCCCCTAAGGGCATTCACAATCCTGACTGCCTTCTGATGGCTGTATTTAGCACTGCCAGGCTTCCACGAGCCTGTCTGATCATACACACACTCTGTTCCCTGTCTCCGTTAACCAGCATGCTCACTTCAAACACACCCATATTTACAATATTAACTCAGCTGGAGTTATGTGCATTATTCCATAGAGAGGTCACATTCCTTTTTCTGTTCTCATGCTTTATTTCAGCTTTACAGAGTTGAATTTTCTCATGGAAATATCTAACTTTTTCTATGCACATAAAATCAACTTGCATATTTACTATATCATATTAAATCAAATCTAATTTATTGTAATTTGGCAGTGGTTGTTTACAAGTTAAGGTCCTGCAATTGACACTATAAGGCATTACATTTTTAAAAACCAAATAAACAAACACAAAAAAAAGCCACTGTTGGGCCCTTAAGCAAGATGTTTAACTGCAAAGCTAGATATGTTGATTGGATTCTGTCGCTTTAGATAATTAAACAAAATTATGCAAATTTTTATAAACAATGTATTTAATGCATAACAGTAGGGTACATATAATATATGACTACTATGAACATCTATAATTGTCACTTAGCATTTCTAAGTATTAATATCTGAATTAATGCTGCCGCCTTCTTGCTCTCAAAGAAACACACTCTCATATTCCATATTTATCTGCATCATCTCTGCATGAAAGTGTGATTACTATTTCACGATTGATAATGTCCATCTTATATAAATAACTGAACCCATAATTTGACTTCAATTTATTAATCACAGAATTGAAATCTCCTTCAATTTGACTAATTACCCTCCTATAATGCTAATGTACTATCATATTAAATGGCCAATAACAAATAATTTGACTCTTCACACAAATAATGCAGGATGGCAATTTAATGCAGTGTACATTTGAATTAGAAATAAATCATACCCTCTGTTTAGCTGTGTGTGTGTGTGTGTGTATATATGTGTATATATGTGTATGTGTGTGTGTATATATATATATATATATATATATATATATATATATATATATATATATATATATATATATATATATATATATATATATATAAATATAATTTTTTATTTATAAATAAATAACATCTCAGGACACATTCCAGTGTGACGATGAGTAATAATTTACAGTACAAAATAGATTAAATAAATAAATGAATCAGTCATTTTTGTTAACCATTTTATCCTGGTCAGGGTTGCGATGGATGCCAAGCATAGCCTGGGAACACTGGATGCAAGGCAGGAGAATTCACTCAGGATGGGATGTCAGTTCGTCGCAGGGTGTCATGCACGCATATTCACACTATTGTTCAACACCTACATATAATTTAGCGATGTCAATCCACCTACCTGCATGTTTTTGGACAGTGGGATAAAATCTGAAGGGAACCCATATGGACTCAAGGAGAACATGGAAACTCCACATTGACACTAACCCGAGATCAGGATCAAATCAGATACCCTGGAGCTGTGAGGCAGCAATGCTACCTGCTGTGTTACTGTGCTGTCCATCATTTAGACAATTAAACCATTTTTATTGTTTTGGCTCTGTGCTCCAGGCTTTGAAATGAAAAGGCTATGACATTGCAGTGCTTTAAAACAGGTAGAAACTAAAATGCAAAAAATAATAATAATGAACTCGACATACTAGATGACATGAAAGCGACGTGCTAGATATTGTATATTGGCATTTATGTAATGGTGAAGACATATTTTTGGTGTATCTCACTCAGCATGTAGCTACTGATGCAGCATTGACAGGCCATCAGATGTTGGTAATATAAAGCGGATGGATGGTTTATTGAAGCAGTTTAGAAATGAATTGTTCAAATTAGCCATTTTAATCACTAAAAACACTGACACATCAATTGCATTACTACATTAAAAGTGTACCTTCCTCTTTTCATCTCACACCCTATGTGTGAGGCTCAGACAGATTTGTACATCAGGATCAGAATGGAAAAGCAGCTAATCGAGAGTGACACAATGATCAACCTTAGTTAATGAACTGCTCAAGTTTAAAAATGACTGACCTGTCCATCACAGAGCTACTTTCAGTTTGAATCACCACTGTCTTCAATATGTGTATTTATAAAGTTTGCTTAGAGTATTGGGGAAAAGCCCCTTTACTCTACATAATATTAAGTGAAATGTGACTTCTGTGTTCAGCTCCTCTCATTCTCTTTAAGAACTGAATGTGTGCAGTGCAATGCGGTTACATTTTTGTAATGACATATTACATTTCATTAATAGATTTCTTATTGAATTTTCATGGATGCAATAACCAGCTGACTGACACAACTTACAGAAAGCATATATGAATAGGAGAAATAGAAAACTAGGTGAAGATAATACCAAGAAATGGCAATATCACACACAACTGAATAATATGCAGAAAGAAAGAAGACTTAAATTCAGCTATAAACTTCTAGAAGTACTTTAAATTATTGGCATTAGGATCTGAATCTCAGATGGGTTCAGTGTTTCAAATGCTAATAAGAAGGCATATGCATATTTGTGTGTGTGAAAAGAGAAGGAGGGGTGATGCTGTTTGCATGTCTATGTGTAAGTGAGAGGGAGGAAAAAAAGTGAGAGGCAACGAGGGCGAAGCTTGTAAGAGTGGCGCCAGTAGCGCACCAGCCAGGCTCAAATTCAAGAAGCACAGAAGTTGTTTCTTGGCTGACAAAAGTAATTAATCCTCCTACTCTGTAAAAATGAATTGGATTATTTGGCCGTGAGGCAGAACTAATCTCATGTACTGTGTCCTCTGTGGCACAGACCTGACCCCCCTCAGGGACACTACCAATTGAGAGCTCTCTCACCACTCCTTATATTTTCTAATTCATTATTTTTATTCACTCTATAATATATATGTATATGCATCTAATATAATGCCTCAGATCCTGAACCTTAACCTGAAAAATGCTTTTTACCCCCCCTTTAGACTGTATAAGAAAATAATACTGTAATGCCTTGTAATATTGTTGTGGAATCTCAAGTCCACTGTATAAAAGTTGGATGCTGACATTTTAAGGTGTGTATATGCCATTCTTGTGGCTCTGTGCTGTCTGAGTGCTCTTGAGATCTTATTTTAACCGTTTTACACTTCTTGCATGCCTCTCACATGATGCAAATGCATAATCCTGTCAGCACAAGAGTTCTGTTTAAAGCCATAATTACAGCCATTGTCTAACATGGGACTTAATTGAGGCTATCACACTATTACACACTGAAATGTGAAAATGTCTATGGATGTATGCACATATACAAGTGCTAGAGTTAAATTGCATCACAGATATCCCGCTCCTTTCGCACTGTGTCATCTGTGCTGATAGAGACTACTGTTTGACATGCAGACCCAATTAACCACACAAGTCTGCAGAGCCTCCTCATACCAAACACTATGGTTTATAGCTCTGATACATCTGAACAGCCATCCTTTGGCCTCTGTATTTGACACAATGTATTTATCTTCCATGACATGTAGTAGCAAATATATGATACAGTAATATGAAACTAATTCCATCCATAAGAATCACTACTGAGCCCCAGTAACTGGACATTTTTTGTTCTTTACAGATTACAACACCTTTATTTTACTGAGCACCAAGACACAGATCCACAATGTCATACGGATCCATTGACGGTGGCTCGTTTGGCAGCAGGAATCCTTTTGGTGGTCCCACAAGGCAGGGCTACCAGCCAGTAGGTAAAGACTCATTTACTTTCCTATAGACACTGTATAATCTAACCGCACTGTGTGGTTTCAAGACGAGAGCTTATACCACACTATTTATCATCATGGTTTGTTCACTGAAATACCATAAATCATTTGACAAAGACAAAGTGGAATTCCCAACTTATTTGCAAAGCCACTGGATTCTCTGTTTGCTCCCCATAAATCATTATGTAACTAATCAGCCATATGTCTTATTATAACAAAGGTCTACTTCAGCAGATTCAAACATGCCTAGTGATTATGTGACAGGTTAGACACTGTGATACTATGTCTTTAAATGATTCTGCTGTAGTAGTCTGATGTCACAGCAGAAAATTAAGTAATTGTGCTGTAAATTGAGCTCAGAGTAGTATAATTTGTCAGTGATTCTCCAAGTGGGGTCTGGCAGCCCTTAAAGAGTAGCCAGGAGGGCCATGATTTTCCTATTTTGGTGGAGATGACAACCCACCT
The DNA here is from genome assembly GCF_023375685.1 of Ictalurus furcatus. Lineage (NCBI taxonomy): Eukaryota > Metazoa > Chordata > Actinopteri > Siluriformes > Ictaluridae > Ictalurus > Ictalurus furcatus. Next base: position 26,077,368 of record NC_071255.1, on the reverse strand, counting down.
ATAACATGGCAGACCTGGACACAGGATGAGGTTAAAATTTTAATAAAAAACATACAGGCACACACGGTCCAAAACACAACCAAGAAACAAGTTTCAGATTCAGACAGAGGTCAAGGCTCAATGGTATCACGAAACCAATGCCAGAGAGTAGTCCAAAATATAACAAAACACATAAAAGCAAATACAAGAACATGGTTCTTGCATACACTGATCAGCCATAACATTAAAACCACTGACAGGTGAAGAGAATATCATTGATTATCTCATTATAATAGCACCTGTCTAGGGGTGGGATATTTTAGGCAGCAAGTGAACAGTCAGTTCTCGAATTTGATGTGTTTGAAGCAGGGAAAATGGGAAAGCATAAGGATCTGAGCAACTTTGACCAGGGCTAAATTGTGATGTATTGTGGGGTGTTCCTGGTACGCAATGGTTAGTACCTACCAAAAGTTGTCCCAGGAAGGACAACCAGTGTAGAAATTCCCCAGATCTCAATCCAAACAAGCATCTGTGGGATTTGTTGAACAAACAAGTCTGATCCATGGAGGCCTCATCTCGTAACTTACAGGATTTAAGGGTTTGCTGCTAACATCTTGGTGCCAGACACCACAGCACACCTTAAAATGTTTTGTGGCCATACCTCAACAGAGCTGTTTTGGTGGCACAAGGGGGACCTACACAATATTAGATAGGTCATTTTAATGTTATGGCTGGTCAGTCTATATTGTATATATTTGACTGGTTATATGAATTGAATAGGTTTTTTAGGAATAAGAAGCTCTTAAGGCTTTAGTAAATAGCTGTAATATTATTATACACATTTGAACAATGAGCCAAATATTTGAATAGTTGGATTGTGTTCATGAAACAACAGCTGAGGCAGTCCATGGTGTTTATTTTACAGTTAAACAGGTCCTTGATTGCAAAAAGACACTGAGGATGTGTATAAAAGCAGATGATTTTTGAAAGTAGTACTCTGTTGATTTTTCACTGTAGTATACGGTAGTCATTACTTTGCATTTGTTCCATTTCAGGATCGCTTTTTATGAAATGTAACTTATGACTAATCCAAAGAAGCTTGACAAATAGCAACTTGAAAGTTATGTTTTGCATAATGACAATGTACAGCAAGCAATAAAGCCATCTTGTCTGCTGATATAATGCACCCTTAACGTTGTTAAATAAAGAAAAGCTTCCAATCAGGAATTGGAGTGTAGCAGCTATTGTCTGTGACAACATTTTGAATAAGGTGCCTTGAAACATACTATAAAGCCCGCTTTTATGTTGTCATCTTATGCTTCAAATTTGAAACAGATTTTTTGTTTGTTTCTTACTGATCTACAAAGTCTTAAGTGCTGTGTGATTATATATATAAAAAAAGCATTTTAGAATCTTTAAACAAATAAGTGAAAATTATAGATGGTAAAGCATTTAAAGAACATTCATATCAGTCATTATCACTGAATAAAATATGATGGAATATAAAAAGTCACATAGCTTGTTAATCGACTTCCAAATTTGCTTTGATTTCATCTATGACAATGACTATATCTCTTGCAATAACAGCCAAAAGTATAATGGAGGCTTCCAGAGTAACACTACAATGGGGACAAAAACACTTTGACATTAAGAAAGGGCTCTGATTGATTGTAGAACAGTATGAAGCTGTGAAAAAGGTACAAATCCATCAGCAAGTCTTTCAAAAAAATGCTTTAAATCTTTTTTGATCAGCTAATGATGCCAACATTCTAGCAATCAATCACAGTCTGCTATTATTAATATTTTACATAGAAAGAGTATTTTCAAATGTACCTCAGAGAAAATACACATCAGGAGGCACTAAAGGTGAGGGTATCTATACTAGCTATCTGCTGTCATGTAGAATATAAACACTAATACATTAAGACAGTGCAGACCTGGATACTAAATCCACCTTCACTTATACTTAATATAAGTTTCATCATATGTCTGTGAAAGTTGCTGCGTAATGACAAGCCATCTCTCTGGTGTAAGCTCCATTTCTGCTCAATGAGTCATATGAAACACTTTGCAGGACAGGATATAAACCTGACATTCCTTCTTATGCTCATAAAGAGAGAATGTTTTGTACACTGTGCTCATAGCATTAGCAGTAATCCTTCCCTAAACAAATGAGATATTAAGCAACAGCTATTTTAATGTTTGGAGTCGTTCCCCTGTGCCCCCCCCCCCCCCCCCCCCCCCCCAAATTCCTGTTTAAGAATAAGTTATATAAAGGCAGTTTAGCTTAAAATTTTTAAATATTTTACTAAACCATTGTAAAGCTGTGAACTACTTTGTAATAATGTTAAAATAACGTTAAAAATAGTGAGGACTCTAAATAAACTTTTCATCTGACAGAAGCTTATTGATTTACTCATTTTCCTTGCACAGTCACTTGATTTTTTTCACTTTTCCCTTTCTTAAATAACAGCTTTCTTTCAAAATTTTATAGCAGTCTAACAACTGTGATCATTATTGAAACCTACAGATTACATTGACTGAAACACAAAAATTCAATGGGCACAAACTCGTTAAACTCCCAGGACTCATTAATTCTTCATGGCCATATTTTTCCTATATTTCTCTGACTAATTTAATTGGTAACACTTTACAATATGGTACCTTAATTAAAGCTTAAATACTTACTAACTTTGCAGTAAGTAATCAAATGTTACTTTAACAGCTCAGTAATCATTCTAATAAGGACACAGTAAGGACAGTGTATGACACTTATGCATATAGAAAATATAATGGTTCAAAATAGGAGGTCATTACAGTTTGTCAGCATAGTAATTCAATATTAGTTACTAAAGTAGTGCACTTTAATCAACACAATAGTTTATTATATAGTGATTAGTACAATAGACCTTACAAGGATTTTTTACAGTAACATACTGGCAACATGTTATTATTTTTAATTAAAAAAAAAGTTCATTCATACTTTAAAATATATTATATTGGTATATTTTCATATACATACTGTATATATTTTTATATATAGTAAAATAGTAATTGTTACTCATTATGACCATAAAATAATGAACATGTTAAAAATACATGAATACATGTAATGATGCATTAAACACGAATACACATTTAACTTACTGGTTATCCTATGTAATCCTAATAACAGTCCATTACAATGTCATAAAAATAAACATTCCAGCAGCATTACTGATTGTAACTACAATAATAAATATAAATTATTACATTAACAATAAACAAACATTAAAAGCACAGTGTATGAATTCATAATATGACATTTATAAAATGCATTTCAGGTAACTTAACCAATATTTTCAGGCTAATAACTAGAGATGCACCAAGGGGGGAAAAAAAGGCAATTTTCCACGCTGTCTGCCATCGGCCGATAGTTTAGAAACATCCGATGATCAGGGCTGATTATATCCTGTCAATCAAAAGAGGGCGGGAAAACACATCGATTTCATGCTGTTTGTAAAGATGATGTCTCTTGTGTGGAATGACGACAAAGCTGCAGTTTGTAATCTCTGAAAGCTCTGCACTGCTAAAATTTTACACCGGACATGAGCAGCTGTGAAGCGAGAGTTTTAGCGTCGAGTAAATGTTGTTTTTTTCTTTTTTTTTTTTGCTGTGTTGCTCGAGCTGCTCGCGCTTTATTAAAGCGCCAGTACACCGTTGAAAGATTTAAATGAAGATGAGTTGACAAAGTATATATTGCACAGAAAAATATATTTGTAGAATAGTATATTTCATATCCAGTTAATGTTAATATATAAAAAAGTTTATATTATATATTACCAGTTTGATATTCAGTGATGAAGTAAAATGCTTTTGTTTGTGATGAGTGAATGTGAGCCTATCAGGAGCTGTTTAAGAATTCAGTCAATTAATTCTGTTAATATGAATTAATAGCATTCAATAAGTTAAGAAATCTTACTTTAATCTTCAGAATTTAGTTAATGTATTAATGTTAATTTGAGATGTGTTTTCTGTTTGAGACCAGTTACTGTGAAACAACTTGTTGAAATGGAGAGAATAAAGTTTTTATTTGCATTTCCTTCAGAATTGTTGAATTAATTTAAAAGAAGGTATTAAAGGCAGGACTATCTGTATCGGCCGATATCACTCTGAATAATCGCTTATCAGTATCGACTGAAATTTTGTATCGGTGCATCTCTACTAATAACAAAATAGAAACCTATTTAAAACACATTTTATGTAACTTGACCAATGTACTCAATATAATAACACAATATAAACATTCCAGCAGCATTATTAAATATTATATTATATTAGTAAATATTTAACATAGTACTAACTACTGCTACATAGTAGGTCCACTAGTGGTAACAATCAATAACAATCTAAAGAAACAATCATTCAAGATAAAAGATTGATAAAAAGGTAATGAGGTAATAAATATAGATTACTAGATCCATATTATTAACTTCAGAAGTGCAGTGTCTCCATCATTGTACGGCCAGGATGAGGAAATCACTGAAGAAAAATAAAGTTACCCAAAGGACAATCTAAATACAATCTTAATCTTAATGGGGTGGCTGTGGCTCAGGTGGTAGAGCGGGTTGTCCACTAATCGTAGGGTTGGCTGTTCGATTCCCGGCCCACATGACTCCACATGCTGAAGTGTCCTTGGGCAAGACACTGAACCCCAAGTTGCTCCTGCTGGCAAGTTCGCGCCTTGCATGGCAGTTCTGCTACCATTGGTGTGTGAGTGTATGTGTGTGAATGAGACACAGTGTAAAGCCCCTTGGATAAAAGCACTATATAAGTGCGCCATTTATTTATTATTTATTTATTTAATCACCTGAAGTCATCACATAGCATCCCCATATTGCTGAAAGTCTTCTATATCTGGCTAAACACACTTCAGTCACATACTTACACAACTATAAATACAACCACATAAGACAATGTTTTGCTAATATTTCCATAAACAGATTTTTCCCTTTAAAGGATTAGTTCATCCAATCAAAATCCTGTCATTACTGTATGTACTTTACTGTTGACCCACTAACATGAACAGACGAAAGAATTTTGGAGTAGTCAGTTCTAGTTAAACTTAATTATGTGGGGGAAACATTAACTCGGGACGGTTGTCTACGTTAAGTGACGCAAGGTTGAGGGAACATCATAAAGACAAAATCTGTAAAATTAAGATGCAACTGTGCTTATTACGGTGAACATTTACACTCACTAATATCAATGATTTACTTACTCATTGTGGGATAGTCTATAGCAGGTTAATCAGAAAGCGCCAAAGCTAGGCCACATGAACTGATGCAAAAGTGGAGAGACGGACTAATGCTAAGGGGGAGACAGACTGACCTAAAAGCGGAGAAGTGCTTCAAAAGCCTATTTTTTTCCCCCAAAAGGAGATCAGACAGAATCAGCCTGTACAGTATGTGTGTTTAATGCATCAGATCCTTGTTTTATCACTAGAGTTGAAGACATCGCACACTGCACAGAGAAGAGATGTTATGAGTTTTGCAGCTTTATAAAAAAAATTTTTTTATGAAAGTTACAATAACTTAATCCTTTTATTTACAGTTAGTTACTGTGATCAATGCATAAAGTTAATAAGTAATTAATAAGTGATGTCACAGAAATGACCTATGACAATGCATATTATAGTTAAATACTGTATAATTATTTTATAGTAATTTACTGGCTATTTTCAGTTATTTACTCAATAAACTACAGTATAGGTTAACAGTGACTCCCTGCTGCCACTGTTGGATCCTTGAGCAATGCTCAATCATGGCTCTTCTGCTCAACTCAACTGTAAGTCACTTTGGATAAAACCAATTGCCAAAGAGCAAATGTAAATGAATCCTATGTTTAAGATGAATAACTGAATAAAGAAACCAAGACTTTAACAGGTTGAAACTGTCAGTAGATCATCAGTTCTTGGATAGATCAGTTTATGTCTGTGTGTACACAGGGGGTGCAAGAGGGTAAGTAAAATCTTTGCTGTTTTCAAAAATTAGAGTTGTATGTACTGTCAGTATAGGTTACAGCTTCACATGGTGCCACAGTAAATAAAGTCAAACTATGCAAAATAAGCCAAAATCATATTAGTGTTGAACTGCACCAGTGAAATATGCAGTGCAAATATTTGAGAGAGAGAGAGAGAGAGAGAGATTAGGGCTGAGTGTGAGGTTGCATTTGGAGGCTTCCTGTCTCGGAGGAGAGCCGACTGAGAACTGCAGCTCCAGTCATTAGAGACAGGTCTTTGATCACAAGCAGACCTGTGTTCAGAAGCCTGTCAGCTTTGCTGTGTATCAGCACTCAGGCGTTAGCTAAGCTGAAGCGAGGCTAAGGCGATGATCAAAGCTAAGGTTAAGTCTCTAATGGAGTTGTCAGTTGAGCTAATCTTTCTCCTCCTACCTGCTGCCAAACCTTTCAGCTCCCTCCAGCATATGTATTTTTTCCCCCTCACTCACACTTTAGTTCACACTCTCCAAAGTTTTTTTTGTTGTTGTTGTCGTTATTGTTTCCATTTTTTCCCTCTTTATCAATTAAACTATTTTTCTAACTAATGTAGTTCACTTGTTCAGGTGCTTCAGGACAACAAAACAAAATTGTCTGAGTTGCAGTTCGAGCTGTAGAACATTTTTACCAAACATTATAATGGGTACTATTTTAAACATTGCAAAATTTCATTAGCCTAGGGCTTTTTTCCCCCCCCAGTTTGGAGAACCTCTTAAACCCGCTTTACATCTGATTGCAACAGCACTTCGAACATGGTTTTGAGCTAGAAACACTTCAAAACAATATTCATGCTATGTTTTGCAGTGTATGTCCATAATCTAAACAGCACATGGGTGATATTTCAGGCTGTAGCAACAGCACGTCAGTTCAAATCCAAACTTCATGAAAGTCCTAATTGCCACCAAATTTCATTGCATTAATACACTTCATGTAATCATATGCAGTGATAATGCATATTAATAATAAAAATCTGATTGTCAGCACAGGAATGGTTTAGTATAGTAGTAAACCAGAAATGAGTATCTACTGTAGTGAACTATTGCACACAGCAATTCATTAAAGTGTCTTTAAATGTGTAAATAAAAAGTCCCCATGTGTGATATTTCCCTCTTTGATGTCTTTTTGTAATGTCTTACTGCAGTTTAATCACTATTGTCACCACAGAACAAACAATACAGCCTAGCAATTAAATAAGCAAACTTAATTTCTTGTGGACACTAAATTAGTGCTTTATTAAATATAGATGTACTTGGAAAGTAAACCTAAGAAACCTATACGTAAAAGACTTGTACACAGAACTATTATTTAATGTAAAACATGGGTGTGTGTTTTTAGTTTTTTTTTTATTTGTCCTTAAAGTGCCCAGTTACAGTAGTAATGATTTTGGCCTTTTCTCCTTAGATTAAGTCTGGATTGTTCAAATAAAATAAAATCAATTATAACATTTCACTAAAAATGTGCTAATATTGTTTTTAATTCACTTATTCGTATTCCTTTTTTTTTAACAAGAATGCTAAATTATAGGTTGTTCACTAAAAAAAAATATATCATAGCAAATGCAAATATATTTATTTGATACTTCTTATGATGATATAAATGAAATATAATATTTCAGCTTTATTTGTTCTTATTCTGTGACTTTGCGTCTTTCTAGAAATAACTGCTTGAAATAAGAAATATTTTGTACCAGTAGAACAAGACCTCCAGCTTTAAATTAGAAACATGTATCTAGAAATAGAATTAATAATAATAATAATCCAAAAAAAGAATAGTTTTCTGCAATAGTTTTTTATAAAGGGGTTCTGCTTTTTCTGAAAGAGAGAGATTCTGTTTACAGTTCAGGGGAACAGTTAGATGGAACAGTTTTGTCTAAAAACTAAAAGTGTAGGCTGATTTTATTTATTTATTTATTTTTGTAATTTTTTTTTCCATTTTCTCCCCAATTTCGTCTTGCCAATTACCACCCCCTGTCTAACTTTCCTGCCATCACATGACTACTACCAACCGGGGAGGGTGGGGCAAACGTGTTTCCTCCGAAGGCACCTCCACATCTTTTTTGAATTGCTGATAATGCAGTATCACACACTTGGAGGAAAGTGCTATCTGCAAACATGAGTTCCTAAATGCCTAGATGTGATTGGATAGTGTCACTGTGATTGACTGGAGAGTATGCCACCCCTCCAACCCACAATCACAGCCAATTTTCTTCCCTTTCCTCGCGGCTAACGTTAGAGTGAATACTTTTCTGTTGCGCACTTGAGAGCCCATAATTATGTATTATTGTTATTATTATTATTATTATTATTATTATTATTATTAATGTTGTTTTGTTTTTGTTTATTTATTTGTTTATTTATTTTTATTTTCTCAGACATGTTTACTCACTATTGATCTACTACTTTATCACTGTTGATGATATACCATATGCATTGTGTCAGTCTTAGTGATATGGCCTGAGCTGAGCTGTAATTATTTGGTTATCAGAGAGCTCCACCTACTCTGAAGTTCATTTGCGAGCTTTGCTGTAGAGACATGCTCTTATGCAGAGTCTAATGAAGGCACAGTGAAGCTCTGGCAGGTTACACAAGCAGCCTCTTAAGTGGTCAAAGCTAAAGAGCAGTCTGAAGCAGGACACTTATGAGAGAGAAAGTGATATCAGGTATGTTGCTCTCTATTTCTCTCTCACACTCACAGGCATATGTTAGACAGCATTGTTCAATGATTGCTGTCTGGTGAGAGCAAAAAGAGAGGCTTTTATATTTGCTTCGAGATGTTGAGTGCATACAGAATACTTGATGGTGGATAATTATTGCAGAGCCATGTGTATCACATTTAAGGTCAATCACTGTAACTCAAGGATATTGAACAGAGCTATAGTTTGCAGACTTATTATATCTAAAGTATGTCTTTGCGTAGCACAAATATTGTAGACTTTCTTTATAAGAAAAGCAAAGACAAAAATAAATATATATATATTTTTAAACATTCTATAATTATACTTTGGAAAGGGCAACATTTGCATCAGCTCTTGATTGCATTAGTTCAGGAAAATATTGCCACTTTGTACTTCATGTCAAACATGAGGTACAAAGAGTTTGAAAAAGGAAAGTAATGTTTCTGCAATAATCAAACCCAGGTTAGAGAAAGCCCCACTGTTCCCAACTCTGGCCTGCTGAGGTTCAATGAACTGTGCTGTAAAATAAGTCACGGTAAAAATCTGTGTGCTGGTTTATTAAGATCTATTATTACATGGATAAACATCTTCTCGTTGTCAGGGGGTGGGGAGAAGTCAAGTAGAAATGCATCTAATTGAAAATGGCTCATAACTGGTTTTTATAACACTATATATTAAAACTAATTTGGTATGTTTGTGTTTTGACAGAAAATTAGAACATGGAATGAAATCCCCTTGCCCTGCCTCTCAGCTGTAATATATATGAATTTCTCATTAGATCAGGTTGAAAATTACCAGTGAAATTCTACTCTATTTTGCAATGCTAATGTAAATTCAAAATGACTTTTTTCATACAGAGACTGAACCATGGTGTATACAATAGTAAAACTGTCCAAAGTGTTTAACTGCAACACTAATGCCTGATATATGACAAGGTTGCCTTTGTCAGATATATAACAATGTAATTACGTAAGCAATATGTGCTTACATGTGAAAAACACTGTTGTTCATTTGAACATGGTATATGACATCATGTGAATAATATTTGTTAAACTACATGTGAAAACATGAAAATAAATGAATCCTGTGTAAAACATCACCTATGAAATTAAATAAATAATTTGTAAAATATCATGTAAAATATCAAAATAAATGAATCCTGCATAAGTAATCACATGTGAAATTAAATTCATTGTATGGAGAAAAACAATCACATGAAAATAAATCATATACAAATCACATGTTAAGATAAATAAATGTGTAAAAATCATGTGACATTAAATTAGTGATGTATAAAAAATCAAATATGAAAATGAATAATTTCACGTGAAACTAAATTAATAATGTGAAAAATAAAAACACATGCAGTAGCAGTACATGAGAAAAATATGGAAAAATAACGTGGTATCTAAAATCATATTCACATGAGAAGGATTATGCCTATTTCCTGTGTATATTCAGGTCAGGTTAATTTATTTGTATCCATAGTTAGATTTGGTCTGTAGTGGACAAGTTCATACATCTTGGCACACGTTCCAAATCCCCCTCATAAAAAAACTTAAATAAATGAATGTTATTTAACGTTTACATAATAAAAAAATTATATATATTTGTGTGTGTGTATGTATGTATGTATGTATGTATGTGTGTGTGTATATATATATGCGCAACATTGCTATGACTTATTCAACTGAGTAATAGCTGCTGGAACAAAGCTGTTTTTATACCACTTTATTCTGCACTGGAAGCTGGAATTCAACACTATTGACATACAAACAACCTTATGTTGGTTTGTTGACTTGTCCCTCTAGAACAACCCATAATAGTCCTATGTAGAACCTTATAACAAGGAGTTTCCTTTTTAGAAACCGATCTACACCTCTTTAAGAACTCCTTTAGAAACTCAGACATTAACCATCCAAAGAACCCTTAACACACCCTTATGAACCGTTTATATAGTTCATATTTAAATTAAAATATAGGTACCTTCCAAAAGTATTCAATAGGCTGTATGGTAAGTAGGAATTTATAAAGCACTCAACACCAAAGATCAATTCTTACACCTTGTTCAGTTGAATGCCTGAGCATTGGGTTAATAAGGCCACTACACATTTTCACCACTGATTATAAATTACACAGTGCAGTAACCCAGATTTATTGCATGGAACTTAGCTGAACTTCGGCTACTTCAGGTAACTTTGCAAAACTGGGTTTAAAATTTGGCTGTGTACAGAGTTGTTAAAAGAGCAGTACGCATGTTTAGCTTACCCTCAGCTCCTCGGGGCAGAGGTGTGTGTGTGTACATGTGTGTACATGTGTGTGTGTTGATGAGGATACTGCCATGAAACAGTACAGTTCTTGGAACACAAAGACAAGAACAGGTTAAAAATCATTTTAAAGGCAGACCACAGTTAGAAAGTGAAAGGTGAATTGAGAAAGGTTTAGGATAGGGAATGCAGCTGTGAGACTTGGTGCAGTTGCTATGTCTGATTCCCATTGGTTTTGGGGGTTTGACTTTTCACCACCTTCACTGGCCCTTGCAGGAATCTGGAAAGATAGGGAGACCGAAGTTTAGCAATAGTGTAAATTGCTTTAGCGAGCTCTCTAAAACTGCTGCTTCTTCTCCACCAAAAAGTGGCATTTTTATTTCCCTGCTTCAACACCACCGGCTGTGAGGGATATCTGTAATCAGTGAGCAACAGCCGTGAGAAATTCTGCCTAGCCCCACCTCAGACAATATCTGTTTCTGTTCTTGGGCGTCAGTGCTGTTGTTGACATCTGTAGTCTCATTTGTTTCAATACAAACTTCTGGCCACAGTTATTTAAACATAAAATGGATACAGTATGTACGTTATTTTAGTATTTCCTATGATACAAAAACTTATTTGGAGTGTTTTACTTTCCAGATCACACTAGCCTTCAATCTAACTGTGATCATAACTGAAAACGTATCTTAACCCTAACCCCTTCATATAAATGCTATGTGTAGTTCAATTGACAATGCAAAGCAAAGTTAGGTAATCATCCATCCACATCTGACAATGAAACAAAACATTAGGAAGCCAAAATAATGTTATTACAGCATGAATTCACTCTATTGTACTAATGTTAGTGTGTACTTTATCATCAAAGACAATATTGTGATTGTGGCCAAGGTATGATATGTAACACTGAAAGTATCAGAAATAGAGAATCATTATAGTATATTCACAGGTCGGCCTTTGAAGTACTTCTTTACAGCAGCATTTGTTCTCTCAATGATTCATAATGCCTTGGAAAGTAGCAGTTGAATGTTTTAAATTTTTTATGTTTTTTACCTAGACCAAAACAAATCTTATACCGTACTACTGAGGGAGATAGAAACTACCCAAAGAGTAAAACCTGAGGCACTCGAGCAATACTTCTATTTACATTCTCTGCTTCTTGATGAGTTTGCCATTTTTCATCTGCAGGAGGGACAGTCAGATGCTGACCTCATGTATAATGAGCGGGGAGCTTTTGATTAAGTCCTATTCTGGTTTGAGAGTGTAATTGAATGTGCTGCAGAATCGGCATTTACAGTATCGATGAACATGTCAGATGAGGCAAATGTTAATTTGTCCCCTGCAGCCCAACAATTTGGGCTCATTCCTCTTCCTGCCGAAAAACACCATGTTTAATGTGTTTGATATCAGTAAATTTTACTGAGGTATGTAGAGATTTTCCATTCACCACCTAGTTCCTTAGATTTGCTCATGTAGGAAGATGTGTAATGTTATATATATATATATATATATATATATATATATATATATATATATATATATATATATATATATATAATATAATCTAAGAATATAGGTAATGGCAGCCAGAAGGATCAATACTCCCATACTCGCAGAGTGAATTGAATTGATCATGTGTCTCTGTGAATGGATAGAGTTGTGTAGTGCAGAGACTCATAATTCCAGAGACAACCAGATGGATTCTAGGTGCCATGATGATAATTGGTTGAGAAGGGATCTGGCATCTACCTTGGTCTCTGCAGGAGAAGCCACAGAAATCTCAGTCACCTAGCCCTAGAGCTGTGACACACACACACGCGCGCACACACACGTGCACACACACACACACACACACACACACCCCCACACACACGTGCAAACACGCGCGCACACACACAATAAACCAGATGTACTAAGCTTTTTGTGCCTGATTTCAGGGCCAATTAGAACCCATTTTGTCCGAAAACCATGCATTATGTACAAAACTACTGTATGAACATAAATGAGCAGGTACATGGAAGCACTCTCCCTCATACATATGCATTTCATGGAAAAAGTGGAAAGTCAGCGCAAAAAACAGGTATGCTAAAAAACAAAATTAAAATGTGGCTGATTATATATTCTATTTGACACATGAGAAAAATCCAGTACATGAGTCAGTTAATCCCAGAGCTACTCAAATATACCACATCCAATCTTTTTCCTTGAGCACTAAGTGTGTTCACACTAAGCTTCAACTTTGGCTACCTTGTCAAACAAGACAATCTTGTCAAACAAGACAAGAGAATCTCCCTGATTCTCAAACAGTAACTAATGACATTTACTTTGCTCGTGACCGTGTCTCGTCTGTTGGATATCTACAAAACAGTAAGCAGAGCTCAAGTTATGTAATGCTGAGCTCTAAGCAAGTTTGGGTGAATCTTCCTCAGGTAGCACCTGTTCCTCCTGAAAATTTGTTCTGATTAAATACACACATTGTAAGTAGTGGGTTTCTATTCTTCCCAAGTCGGTATATGAATTCTAATACCAGGAGCAAGATTAGACAGTGGTTTGATCTTAGTTTAATACAGAGTGGTTAGCATGGCAGGAAGCTCCTCAGGACTTGTATATATGCAGATATCTAAATATCTGTTTCTTAATGTCAGATGAACTCGGTGCGGGTCTGTTCCTTCATGCAGCGCCTTCTTATGAGCATGCTTGACAGTTTTATGGTCTCTTTGGCAAACTCATTTGACTGTGAATATCCAGGACATATATGTATGAGTGTGATGCCCTTTGAAACTAAAAGGAATGTGATTCTTCTTGGCTCTTTGTATTTTCCAAAAATGGCATTCCCAGACTTGGTGAGCTGTCTTACTAGGCCTGTTGATGATCTCTGATTTTTTTTTTTGGTCAAGTATTAGCTATGAGCAGCAAGTCAAAATGTTAGCTTACAGTTTTAGGCTTGGGGGTTTACATGACCAGCAAGGCTCTCCCTGATTCTTTGGGAGGAACTGTTGCACCGATTCCCACCATCTGCTCCATGTCTTGTTCGATTCAGGTCCGGTCTTTCTGCCTTGGGTGTTCATTTGTTGAACACATTGGTTTGCTAGTTGTAGCATTTCCAGGATTAATATGCAAAGCACTGACGGATTACTGTTCTGTCTCTGATCATCAATATGACACGTTTGTCAGTGCTGGCGCAGATTGATGCCAGTGCAGTGTTTTGCCCAGTCTCTCTAATGTGCCACTTTTACAGCTATTTTACAACTCTATCAGCATCAGTTGCTTCCCTAAGCTGACTGAGCTAAATTTTTCTGTTGCCTCTAGTGTGTACAGTATGTCATTTTATCAGAAGCATAACCAGACCTTTGTTTATTGGCCAAGTATACTTGAGTTGAATATACAAGGGATTTAACTTGAGCTTTTACTGGTCTTTTATAGACATTACAAAAACATGCCAAGGACACAAAACACACTGGCAATATAACACACTATATTATATACAACTATTGAACTGTAAATAATGGGAAAAAAAAGTAAATAAATATTGTTAAGAGGAGGGGGTTCAAATATGTGGTGCTCTGGTTGAAACGGGTCTTCAGTTATCATTTCTGCTGCCTTCTGACTCTGGAGCTGAACAGGTCCCGGGCAGTGGGCAGGTTTCTGCCTATGCTCCTTTCAGCCAACATGTTGCAGTCTGTTCAGCCCATTGTTGGTTGCAAAGCCAAAACCTGAATGTTATTGATGTGGTGAGGACAGACTCAGTGGTGGCCCAACACTTTTGATGTTAGGTTAAAATTAGTAAAATATCAGATCCTCTGCTGGGCTTTTTTAGCAATGCAATTGGCTTTCTCTCTCAGGTACTGTAGTTAGTACTGTTTACTGTAGGTAGTAGTTCCCAGGAATCATTCCACATCCTTCACAATCATGATATGGTATTCTCTTATATGATTAGAGAAGGCAGTTGTGAGGCAAGCCATCATAGTCTTAAGCTTGTTCAGCTTCAGCTGGTTGTGACTTCACCAGAGAACCAGTTGTTTAACTTCCCATCTGTTTGGTGTATGATGAGACTGATGATTGTTTTGCCATCTGAAAACGTCAAGAGTATCTAAGGAGGGTCCTTGGAAGCACAATCACCCTAGATATTTCAGATTAAAAATAACTAACTAACTAAATAATGTTTAGAACTATTTAAACTTCTAGGCAAATGACACTGTTATGGATGACAGGTTGTGGGATATAATTTCAATGGTTTTAGACACAAATATGGTCTTAACCAGCAACGACTTGACAAAGCAGCTTGAGGTTATTCATTTTAAAACCTAGCTGTGGTGCATACTGGTGTTCTAAATAGTTTGATAGTGTGCCTACTATGGTAATTTATCACAGTGTGCAATTTTGACATACTATTTAGTGCACTGGTATATGGTTTGGGACACAGCCATCAACAGTGAGGAGGTGAAGCAAGTCTTAAAAAATGATCTGTTTGTTGATGCAGAGTCAGATATTTTATGTGAGTGGTTAGATAAGGATTTGCTCTGTTCTAAATATTTTTAAAGAAAAGTGCAATATAATGCAATGGTGTTTCTCTTTTAGTCTATTTCAGCTGCCTTTCAGCAAAAAATATATTCATTTTTTTAAAACATAAATTGTTTAATTAGTGCTGGTTGAATAATATTTTTGTGGTACTGAACAATTGTTTGTTGTTAATTATGCTTAAACCTGAACTCCAAGGAGTGAAGCAGAAACGCATTTTCTTTGTCAAAGTAAGTGTATGCCTCTGGCAGTATACATTTTATACGAGGTCTGGGATAAGGTTATGAAAATGTATGATGTCACAAATGTGTAGGCTGTTATGAGCACCGACAATGAATTTGCAAAGTTGGCATCTATGCTTGGAGGCACAGCCGTTGGTGTACAGGGAGCACAGAATTTTGCAGAGCGGACATTTGTGGGAGCAGCAGTGCTGATGATCAGAGTTTGAGATGTGTCTCCCAAGCCTTACCTTCTGCTTCCTACCCATCTGGATTTGTTGATCAAGATGATGTGTTTGGTTAACATTTACTGAGACTCCTTTTTGATGGAATGATACCTGACGTGTGGGTTTCTTTAGTTATTTGGTCTTCTATGGTAGAAAGGCATTTCATCTTAACATTGTAGTTCGGTTAAATGTTATTAATTTGTACATAAGCGGTCTCATTAAACAAATTTATTTGTAAATCGTTTGCAAGAGCATCAACACAAGAAATGTGGTATTCATAAAAATGCTCCTATCCCACAAGAGCTCTTGAGATTGTGTAAAATGTACATATAAGGAGACGTGGTAACATGAACCTGGTTTTTCAAGCTTCAAATCATATAATTGGCATGAGTTCCTGCAATATTGCATATAGATTACTCTGGCAAGTTTAAATACAGTAGCTTGTTTTTTAGTTGCACACAAATTAAATTAAAGAAAAATGTGAAATTCTGTCTAAAAAAAAAAAATCCATAAATTAGGACAAATAAGACTAGCTATTTAATTAGGACAAAATAAGTAGCACCCTATAAAAGGAGCAAGCATTATTATATGTCGATGGTAGCTGATGAGCTGCAATGGCTCTTTCAACATTTAGTATGTTTGTGTTTTCAGCTCTCTGTGATCTTTGCTTTTTACAGAGTTTTGTGAGTGTCATTAAATGTAAAACCGCTGTGCTGTGAACGTGCTTGATACAAGTAAAATCCCATTACTGACACTTTGGGTACATCTAGCAGGAACTTCTGGTAAAGTTTGCTTGAAGACATCATCTACACACAAGTTTACTAAATGATTAATAAATGATTCCCATTGTATATAGTGTCTACAAATAACAGGGATCTGCATCACATCTACCTTATACAGTATGATTTACAGGTTTATATGATAATCATGAATACATAGTTTTCAGTTAGGATATCCTACTGTTAATCAAAAATGCATACACACATCTTGGGTATTGGATTTTCTCTGCTCCCATTTCTCCCAGTGTCTAATGTCTGCTATCGCTCTCCAGTACAAAACATAATTTTCTATTTTGCCCAGTTATGTGTGAGTGCATTGGATGAAGAGGCATAGAAAAACAGCTTGCCAATTACAGTCATTTTGCTGACAGAGATAGAAAAAAGCCCATAAGAACACTCACTGTGTGAGAGCATGTGTGCAACTGTATGTTGGGCCTGTGCTAAAGGTTGTGAAGTGGATCGAGATGATGGGTTTCTGTGATTGCCCCTGCTCTGGGTGCATATGTGTGTGTCATGTGTTTCATGAAGAAATACTGTAGCTATGCTCACATGACCCATTTGGGTCATAACCGAGAAACAGTAATGTATCTATCATTATCTGATTCATGTGGATTTACCAAAAAATTAAATAGCAAAAGAATTAAGCACTATTATATATGATCAAACCATGTAGAATAGGTTTTGCGTCACGTGAAATAATTCATATTGTCTTGTATGCTTCTAACAATGAGAATTTTACAAGATCATGCAATAGTTATTGTCTTTGGTGAATATTTATAATGAATATCTTGTTTCTTTATGAGATCTTTCAGAAATAATTCAGCAATGTTTTGTTTTTACTGCAGCTACACAGGTTAGCTCTTCAGAATTACAAGATGTGTTCCAAGAAACATCTTCCAACATCTTCCAAATTAATGCTAATGGTGAGTAGATAAAGGTAATATTTAGATGCTCAATTTATAAAACTTGAAAAATGAAAAAATTCAAGATCCAAGGTATTAATTCATTACTTTCCACAGTGGTCACATTAGAGAAGAGCCTTCAATCGTTGGGGACATCGAGAGACACAGCAGAGCTACACCAGAGCCTGTAAGTGTTTATGCTTTCCCAATACACAGTCTTTGTCAGCTAAACAAAATAGTATCATGGAGACTGAATGAAGCCAATGAGGTTTTATTCTCCAATATTTCCAGGTTTTCTTTTAGAATTTGAAATAAGAATGCACTCAAAAAGTGCTTTACATGGTGATGGGTCTTTAAGTAGGGAACAGATTGTTGTGCACAGCAAATCAAATTGTTTTATTTGTGATGGTTCTGCTGCATTAATGCCAAAGACCATCTATCTGCATTTCGTTTAGGTAATCATACATGAGGGGGCAGTAGATTCAGAAAGTACAGCGATGAACTTAGCTAGCTGATGTAGCTTAGTAGCAGATGTCCATTAAAACTCAAATTAGACCTGTCAGAGTAATTGCAGGGGAAAGTGGAAGCCTACTCTGGACAGAATGTTCTGAATATAAAAACAAAACAAAAAAAACAGTAGCAATAGAAGTAGCATAGAATTATAGCCTTGGTACACATAGCCTGCGATCATTTAGGGGTTTTATATATATATATATATATATATATATATATATATATATATATATATATATATATATATATATATATATATATATAATAACCACACTAATTGTACCAGAGACTACTCTTTGTATTTTTTGTCACATCAAATATTGACTTTGTTTTATTTACTATTGTTTATTGCTCTTTATGGTATTTTTTTAAAATGTAAAAACATTTAATTTCATTATTTTTAAATTGATATACATAGTACTGTGTGTGTATTAGTGCATGTGTGTGTAAATTGTGTGAGCATGCATTTTGTGAGAGGAGCCACAGCACAACATATCTCTCCCTAATCTCACTGCTCATCAGTGCTTTCTGGATCCTTTTATAGCACGCCATTTTATAGGACCTTTGTTATAGCATGCCATTAATGTGAAACCAGGTTTGCAGGCAAGTTAAAATATTATAATGTCAAAAGTATTCTGAAACCTTCATAAAACCAACACAAGAGGGGTCACAATGTCTTGGCACACCATTTCCGGGTGCTCAGTCCGATCAGCGTCCTAAAGAAGGCTGGCAAATGCACATCATTGTAGATGCAAAACCACACTATAGCCACATTTACAGTACACCATGTGGTTCAAGTGACCAAATTCCCGATTTTTTCCTCCCATGTCGCAAAGATATATGACCCATGAGCGTGTAATCAGGAAAAAAGAACATGGATACCGATATTCTCAGATCAGTTTCAGGCCTCATTCATATGTGGAAATAACTCTGATATGAATCGGATATGTGCATTTGCGTCTGCCGTTTAAGTGGACAGATCGGATATTCCCCTGTCAATGCGAGCCGTATGTCATTGAAAAAGTGACTGTGCCAAATGACGTCAACTCGGGTGGACACCAACCACGAAAACACAACTCTCAGTGGAGTAATGGAGGGCAACGGATCAACCCAGTGGAGTCATGCCGAAGTTGTATATCTTTTGAGACTTTAGGACGAAGAGACGGTGCAGGCAAGAATGCAGGGTTGTTACAGAAACAAAGCCATATTTGAAGAAATTTCAGGTGAGATGGGAAGGCGTGTTTTTAAACGCTCATGACTACAGAACCAACGTAAAATAAAAAGCTTATTATATTTTTGTCTGCATCCATTGCAAATTGCACAATTTTTACTTCATTTTCAGCCTAAGCTTTTCCGGAGACATCTACCTTGGGTTATTTCACAAAGTGTATAGTGTAAATGTAGATATCAGATATGTGTCACTTTTAAAAGAAGATCGGATATAGTCAACAAATCGGAATTGGCCATCAAGACCTGCAGTGTAAATGCAGCCAATTAGAACTTTAAAGCACTGCTCATCAGTCCATCAATGCACCCCTACGAGTCACGCTTAACCTTTTCTGCATTGTGATGTAAATACAGTATATTAATACACTTCAATGCAGATGAATAAACCAGACTTTAGATATGGCACACATGAACACTGCTTTTCTTGTTTAGACCAAAGCCGTGAGGTAGAACACTGATTACCTGCCATTTTATAGGTTCAAGGCCACCTTCTGGCACGTATACAACACATAAATATGAGCTCTCAGGTCTTTATTGGTCCCAAACCTCTCCACCTGTAGATATAGATATAAAACTGAACAAGCTGTCAGTGCCTATTTTCTCTTTTTTTTTTATCATCTCATTCCCTTCAGACATCAGTTACTCTTTTCAGTCAGGCTGCCAGCAACTACGAAATTCATGGCTTGTCTGCAAATGGTCAATCTGAAATCACTGCATCTGTGTAAACTGCATTACACACACCGTGTCCACTGGCATGCCATCAATTCTATCAGCCTTTTCTATCAACCTGACATTCCTGCACTGTCAAGTTTCTTTTCTTTAAGATCATCAGTAGAAATCTCTGGAGAAAGTGAATAGTGAATATCTGTGTTCTTCTTTCCTATCTGCCTTTTTATAGTTGGGTCTACAAACTAAATTCTTACAGTATCAGTGTATATGGTGTAGAGCTGATATTATCCATGCAGCCACATAGTTTTATTATATACTGGTTGATTTTATTTTAAAATTATTATTGTTGTTGTTGTTGTTGTTAATGTGTCTATTATATACTTTGAGTGTTAAAGCCTTCAAATTTATCCATTTGGTAGCTGGTTTTGTCTAATGTGATTTACAAGTTGAGCATAACACAGTTAAAAGATAAAGATCTTAAACGTGCTGACAATGATACAAGTGCGGCAAGACTGACCTTCCACTAGATGAATAGAACAGGGAGAGCCACAACTATATACACACACACACACACACACACACACACACACACACACACACACACACACACACACACACACACATACATAGACACTCACTCATTCACCAAGACAAAGCATGGGGTGAACCACATCTAAACATGAGGGTTGGCAAAAGTGCTGCTTCTAAGGAGTGCATCCATGAAAAAAGCACAACTACAAATCACAGGCAAGCTTATGGGAGATGCATCCAAAACTGTTTACTGTATTGTGCAAAAACCTACTGGGATTATAAGTAGTTCAGTGTTCTGAGGTCACTCTATGAATTCAGACATATTTGCACTAATGGCTAGTCTTTAAAATACAGTATGTCCACATTGTGGCCATTATGATGTTAAGGGTCAGAGCAGACAAGAAAATGTCTTCAGAAGGTCTTGCAGGTAAAAAGATGATTATCAGTCTAGTCTACACTGCCAATTTAATACAATTGAGCTATTGTGAAACACATTAGTCTCAGGTGAAGGTTTAGGATCCTTATGCAGGAAGGCTTTATTGACAGCACCTGTACACAACCCCAACTCCAAAATGGTAGTGCAAGCAACAGTCAAAACACGATGAAGCACCCAAACAACAGAACCAGAGGATAATCCAAAGAGTAATCAAACAAATGGACAAAAGGTCTAGGCTAATGTGGATGAACAACTCTTAGAAGTTACGCAAATCGAGAATTGGCAAGACTTTGAAATTAACTACAGAACACTGTGAGCTTACAGTATATACATGAAATGAGGAAGTGAACAGGAAATTGGGGTTTAGAGGTCACATTATAACTCGCAGAAGCATAGCCACTGCAAGTGGTGAGGGGGTAACGTCCTGAGCTGGTGTTGAACTGCAGTGCCCTCCACTAATATTGGCTCCCTTGGTAAATATGAGCAAAGAAGGCTGTGAAAAATTGTCTTCATTGTTTTAACCTTTTGGTATTTTGTTAAAAAAAGAAACTCCTTTGTTAAATATTGGTGTGCAACAATTATTGTCACCCTTTTAGTCAATACTTAGTCCCATATTGCCTGATGAGGTTGGAGTATACATGGCAAGGAATCGGAGACCATTCCCCCATACAGAATTTCTCTACATCCTTTAAATTTCGAGGTCTAAGATACTTATAATTAATAAATAAATAAATACTATTGGTAGAATTGTATACAGTTGCCCCAGGTCATGAAGTTTTAGACAGTCCCTTACTGCCTTCATTACTATAAAGCACTGGTGTGCTGTGCTTCTGAGAAATTAGCTTTAGGGGGATTTAACAGGAGAAAAATAAAAAATATATTTAACTTGGTTCTCATTCCAGTCCAGAGTAGGACAATACACATTTTGCCCTTTGTGTGTTTGTTATTTGAGAAATAGAAAAGAGAATCTCGAATGTGTCGTGAATCTCCGGAGACAGTGAAGTGCTCTAAAATGTAGTCAACTTGTGAGTGACATCACTTCCAAATACAAACACACCCCAATGTATACTCCCACCCCCAACACTGATTGGCAGGTTTCTGTGCAAGGCATGGGAAATGCAATATTGGTTTGAATATTGGCTGGCTCCATATGCCACACGGAAGAAATGAAATAGCAAACGGGGTAATCGTTGTTATTTCAATATGACGGGGTCATAACACGAAACGCACGGGAAATGCAATTGTAAAGAAACTTTGCGTTTCCATTTTAAATTTGGCAGACTCTATACGTTCATGTAAATGAAAATGCAAACGGTAATACATGATTTGCATTTTCATTTGAATTATGTCACAATTTATGCGTCCACAAGTAGGAAATGCAATTGCACAAAATTGCAGAAAATTACAGTTTGCAATTGCTTTTGAATATTGTCCGCAAAATACTTCCATAGTGAAGCTCAACAAGCTTTTGCCGCAGCTGTGTTCGCAGCTATATTCATAGATATATTCCTTGGTCTTACCCATTGTTATGAATGTCTAAGGGAATTTGGCCTGTGTGTTACCTCATATTTATACCCCTGTGAAACTGGAAGTAATGGTTGAACAATTTCCTGTTCCTAGTCACCCCTGTGTACTAAAAAAAAAAAGTAAAATATTAATGGGAATATACTACAAATATATTTTCTCATATGAGTTCATAGGGGTGCCAATAATTGTTGCATACCTATATTTAACAAAGGTGTGGGTGTGTGTGTGTTGTTGTAATTGCTTGATATCCATGAGAGCAGAGTATTTTTGTGAATTTTTTTTTTTTTTCTTCAAATTTCCCCCTAGTTTGTTAATAAAATCACTGGTTGCCACTAGCCTACTGGGGCTACTTGTCTCCCAAGCAATAATGAATAAAAATAATTAGCCAGGGCACCTTGGGTTTTCCAATTTCCTTAAATCCTATCTTACTTAGTTAAATTGACTCTGTATGAAAGACATGCCCATTTCTTTTAATAATAATTAATAGTTGTATATTTAATGTATCTGTCTCTAATGGCAAAAGGACATTACAATTTAAGCCTTTATAGGACTGTGCCAAATTTCAGCTGCATCAGTAGTCATTTTATATGAAGTGTGAGGGAGTAGCGCTGCTCGAGTAATTACCTTAACAATGTTCGATTGACCTGTCAGATGATCTGATGGATTTCTGACATGTCTGAAATTTTGGTTAGTGTTCTTGTAGTGTGAGCAGCCTTACAACCCAATTTCCTGTAGTTATTAAGTATTTGTTTTAAATGAAATTGTTCGTGCCAATGCATGGCAACAGTGACAATGTCAGCAAAAATATCTCAGCAAGAGCACACTGTATGTACAGGGCGCATAGAGGTCAGGGTAGCAAAGCTGTACCAACAACATACTATAATTTTTGCCTATATCATATAGTACAATATTTGCATTTTTGTCATTGTACTATGACTGGAAGGAATGAGAAAAATGAAAAGAGCCGAGCCTGCTCATATAATCTGAGCTGAAGTAGTATCTCATGGGTGAGCGGCCATACTATGTGATCGCTGTGTCAGATTCACCCCAAGTTAAAAAAAAAATACTTTTAACTAATGGAAATTCCAATATACAGAACTGTTCTTCATGGTTGTGTTTCATTTCTAGTTTGAGCACTCATGGCATAGCCTGTGAGCATATATAAATCAGAGGTTTTGGGTATAGAGGAGCAGCAATTTATATGTGCAGTGTGAATCGTCATCAAATGACAAGGTTTCTAAAATTATAAGGTATCTGCTTGGCCTAAGGACATAATAGTATATACTGTACTGTACAGTATAGACGTTGATTAATTTTCTATAACAGCACAACTCTGACAGTAGTTCTGACTGTTGTAATAATAATTATAATAATGTGCATGTTCTAATACATTTTTTTCCATAGTCTTTGACAGGGACTTGTATAGTGGTTGCACCACATAATCTAAGGCTTATAATAAACAGATAACCATTAGACAATAAATATATATTTAAGTAATATCACATGAGCAAGAGTGCTGTTGCACTGAATATCAGTGCAGAAGTGATTCTGCCATAGACACGAGGCTGCAGCTGCTCACAGATGTGTCGATTTCCCGTACAACAGCACAAATGCATGTGTGATATTGCTTCTATACAACAAGAAATTGTAGAAATATCAAGTAGCAATATGGAGGATACAATATGGCCAAATATTTTGTTTATTTTTGCTTTGTGTATGAAAATAGTTCTCAAAGAAGCCACAACTGGATAGCTGCTATGTAACACACTGACTGATGGCCCATAGGAAGTATACTAATAGTTTCAGTGTAACAGACTATTGCTTGAATTGGAATTTTATGTAGCGATCACCGACATATGGACTGAAACAAACAGTGAAATGTACCAGTTCTGTTATACTAAATGTCTGCACTCTTGGAACGCCGCCTGTCCAATCTAATTAGTGGACCAGAACTAACGGTTGTATAATCATTCATATGTTAAAGTGCAATGCTTTTTTTATTTTATTAATTTGAAGAGGGAGCAAAAATAGGCTGGGGAGGGAACAATTATTAATAGGTGATCTAATGTTCTGTAAGTGACAATAGGAACTTGTGGACGCTCCATAACATTAAATGTGCTCCACCCTGCCTTGGATTATTTTCCTAGAACAGCACAGTGTGTTGCATTTTATTTCTTAACTTCACAAAATTGGACTTTATTATTATTCATTTAAAATTTATGAACAATCAAATCTGTGCAAAGTTTGCATTTTCAAAGTTTAGTTATATTGCCAGATTCTACTGTTAGTCACTATGCTAATGAAAGACCTATCGTCAAGGTCTTTGACTTGTACCCTGCAAATATATGAGCTTCTGAAATTGGCAGTATAGTAATACTAAAATATCTTTACCATATTTCTCTGCCAGTGCCAATGATATGCTGTGAAAAAAAAAGAATGCACCATCTGTCTCTGCTCAGTAAGACAATTTGCAGCCACATCATTTAGAACAATAACTTATTCTTGTATTAGCATTCTCAAAATTTGTGTCTTGCCAAATTCACAGGAAAAACATGTACACTATCAGGGCTTTTAATATTTAAAAAAAAAAAACTTGTAAAAAATGTATTTATTTTTGTTTTTATTTAAATATGCTTGTCTACACATATTAGTCTAAACATCATGAATACAAATTATTCTACAGGGCTTCCCAAAGATCTCCATACATGGGGGAAATAAAACGTTTTAGCAAAATTTATCTTTATTTACAAAATGCCCTCTACACTCCCACTTATGATGAACTCATGTTAACACATCTGGTGTTATGCATGTAAATGCATGTCCTTTCACAAACTTGCAACAGGTTACCGATCCAGCCATGAGAATAATTTCAGTATGTTGTTCTTTTATCAAAGACCTTATTAAAGGCTATCTGAAATAAATAAATAAACACCGAACAACACACGTCCCCACTAATATGTGCACTATACAATCCCTCCTCAATTAAGTCCAACATCATTACCGATCACTGTCTTCTAACACTGGGCAAGATCCCCAGAAGACATGCTCAGCTCTCTGTGTTTATATTATCCACTTTATCTAGGTTTTATTATCCTGTATATAGCATGATGGTAAATTACTACAGGGGATTTATATGTATTGAAGTCCTCTTGTGTGGTTAAGCAGAAGCAGACATTGTTTATTAGGAAATTGATTCTTACTCATTCCAGTACCTCATCTCAGCTCTCTTTGTATATTAATGTTTTATCTGCTCACTTAATACATACATTAAACATTTTTGAAGATACTTAACACTTTGATATTGTGATGTATGCTATATTTGTGATTATTTACTTTCTCTTTCTCTGTCACCTTCTTAGTCTCAGAGCACGTTGGATTGGTTTGTGTTTGTCGCTCCTTTTTTTGTTTGTTTTTCTCTCAATTGACCTTGACTGAGCTCTCCTCTACCCAGTTTTAATTCACCACGCCTAGTCTGTCTGAGCAGGGGTCCAGATACACAACTCGCTCTCTCCCTCTTTCCATCTCTCTTTTGCCCCCTGCTGCACCTCAGCCATGATTCTATTAGAGCCAGTTTCCACGGAAACCTCTCGGTTCCAGGGTCATACCTCCCAGATGGCAACGAGGACCCTGGCTGACTGGAGCCCTCCCCCCAAGCCACACACACACACACACACACACACACACATATATATATATATATATATATATATACACACACACACACACACACACACACACACACACACACACACACACACACACACTGCTCTCTCCCTGGTGTCACTGGCAAGCCGTGATAGAAGCTACCTCAGCACTAACCTCACAAAAATTCAGAATAATGTCAAGACTGTGCTAAGCTGTCAAGAAAGCCAAACGGGGCCAAAGCCATTATTTGAGACCTAGGGTTCCTGAGTTATGATTTAATAAGCACAATTTTTGACCATTTGAAAACTGGAAAAATAAATAAAAAAAACAAAAAACCCTTTACAATTTGGCTCTCAGAATGATCAGAATTCCTGTGAGATGAAGTAGTTTAGCAAATTGATTTCAGCCCATCTTTGTAATCAGGGAAACAAATCCTCAAAGCTAAGTGGATTAATGATTCACAATCTTTGTGCTTGTTACCACATTATGCATTTTGCACTGCTCTTTTGGAGGACTTTTCAGGGACACTACTCATCTTTAGCACAGAAGTCACATCATGTAACTTTCCATGGAAGGAGCTCTCACTGTGAGCACTTGCATACAGAAAGCAAATCTGAGAAATCTAACGAGTGCACATTCAGTGACCACATTTTTGTTTTACTATAGAACATTTATTTTTTAAGAGCAGTATATATGTCTACCTAATAAGCCTTTTACCATTTCTCAAACGATTTCAATGATTTATCATTGTTCAATGGTTTATCATTGTATCATTGATATCATTATCATTGATCTATGTGGAGTACAAAAAAGTACAAAAAAAAGTTCTGTCTTGTAAACGGCCGCTCACTTATTTTAGCCTTTCTGTCAGCTCAACCCAGTCTGGCCATTCTCCACTGACCTCTCTCATAAACAATGTTTCCATCCGCAGAACTGCCACACACTGGATGTGTTTTTCTTTATTGCATAATTCTATAATAAGAGTACATGTGTGTTATGGTTGTGTAATTAGCTCTTGCTCATAAGTATTTGCA